>NC_056750.1:489207108-489422108 GCF_019279795.1 Protopterus annectens | reverse complement strand
AGAAACGCAAGCAACCTCCACCCCCCCAACACAACCCAAATGGCACATAGCCCACAGACTCAGTGTGCCAATAAACCACAGCCCATAAGGCAAACCAACGTGCCCAACACACTAGACATAGGTGACTCTATAGTCAGGCACACTGATGTCCCACTCACCAGGCTAAACAACGAGAAGGTTACTGTCAGCTGCCTGTTGGGTGCCAGGATCTGCCACATAACCCACGTACTCAGGTCACTCCACAACAAGTACAAATATAACTATGTCATTGTCCATGTTGGTGTGAATGATCTGAGATGTACCTCCCTGGACTACATGAAAAGAGACATGGAAGAGCTCTCTGATCTTGTAGCCCAGGCAGGTATGACCCTAGCCCTGAGTAGCATCCTGCCATTGCCCAGAATGATACCGCAGTACAAGGACAAAATGATTGACTTCAACAATTAGCTAAGCTTCTGGTGTCATTCTAAGGGGATCCAGTATCTATCTGCCTTGGACGACATGGTCGACAGACCACAATGCTTTGCCAGAGATGGCCTGCACCTGTTGCCCCTGGGATTCCGGATACCCACTAAGGCTCTTGCCACCTCTATAGTGCCTTTTTCAGGCAAGGTTCAAATGATAAATTCACCACTGTAACAGGAACAGGCAAGCAAAAATTGAGTGTAATGTTACTCAATGCTAGAAGTCTAAATCTCAAAATGCACTCACTCAAGGCACTCCTTAAAATGGAGAACATCGATATCTGTGCAGTGACTGAGACCTGGTTCAAGGCTCTAGAGAGCACCCCTGCATTACCAGGCTATAACTCATACCACACTTTTCGGCCATCTAACCTGGACCAGAACACCAAAGGTGGAGGTGTGTCCATATTCATTAAGGATATCCACACCTCCAAGCTAGTTATACAGCATAATGCATCCGAGGTTATCCAAGTGCAACTAACTCTGGGCAAAACTGCAATCCAAATTGCAGCTTGCTACAGATCCCCCCACCATGCCTCAGGATTCCCACTCCTCTTTTCTTGATATACTGGAAAATATTAGGGTTCAACCAAACACTCTAATAATGGGCGATTTCAACTACCCCACCATTAACTGGGAAAACTACTCATGTACCAACTCCTTTGTTGAACGCTTTCTGGAATTCATAAATTCCAATGCCCTGGATCAACTTATCCACATCCTCACCAGGGGCAACAATATCCTAGACCTAGTCATTACCAACATGAGTGACCAGCGTTCCACACCTGGAAGCAACTCCTTGTTGGTCAGATCCGACCATAAGCCAATCATCCTAGATGTCGGCATCCCGCCCCATGCACCATTAAGGAAACCATGGTAAAATATTTCTCCAAAGCCAGCTTCACGCTTCTTAAGGCAGAAGTGGCGAACTTCATGATACCCATGCAGATGGACAATACAGTTACGACTGCTGAATCCTACAGAAATGCACTCTAGAAGCACTTACACGAGTGCATGGATTGTGCTATCCCAAACAGAACCAAGATGCTAGCCTCCAAAAAAAGGAAGCCAATCTGGCTGTCCCCTGACATAAACTCTACAACAGAAGAAAGAAACTGTTGCAAAAGATAGTAAAATTCCATGAGTGGAGGAGCTCCCTGCTCAACCTCAGTAAGAAGCTGAGATCCCTTATAAGATCCTCCAAAGCTAGCTACGAAAACAAAATCACCAGTGATTCTAAGGGCAACCACAAAGCATTTTATAGCTATGTAAAGAATCTCAATGGCAACACCCAGATCTGCTCTGAGTTACAGCACAATGGCACAAAAATTACAGAACCAACTGATATTGCCAACATCCTGGCATATAGGTTCAGTGCTAACTTTATCCCCCTCTCACCCCCTAAAGGGCCCATATCTATACAGGAAGAATGCAAAGTCCCTTTAACCACATCTAGCAGGTAAAAGCTGCACTCTCTAAAACCAAAAACACAGCATCTATGGGACTGGACAACATCCCAGGCTGCATTTTACACTAACTTCAGAATGAACTGGCTACCCACCTAAGCACCATGTTCAATCATAGTCTCACGTCAGGCTTTGTGCCCACTGAATGGCACACAGAAATAGTTATCCCACTCCACAAAGGGGGAGCCACCACTAATCCTGGGAACTATCACCCTATTAGCCTGATGAGCCTGGTCTGCAAGGCCATGGAACATATCATCAAGGAATTCATTAACAAAGACATTGGTAGCCTCCAAACTCTGGACCCCACCTAGTTCAGGTTTGTGAAAGGCAGATCATGCCTTCTGAACCTGATTGACTTCTTTGAGGCAGTCACCAAAGCCGTAGATGAGGGTAAGGTGGTTCACACCACCTATCTTGACCTCATCAAGGCTTTTGACACCATCCTCCATTCTGGAATTATAGCTAAACTCACTAAACTAGGTATAAATCCCTACATCACAAGATGGGTTTCAAACTGGCTCACTGACAAAACCCACACTGTAAAAGTTGCAGACTCCAAATATGACTTAAAACCAGTGACAAGTGGAGTACCACAGGGTTCAGTCCTGGGACCTCTTCTGTTTAGTATCTACTTCTCTGAAGTACAAGCTAACACAGAAGTTTGCAGATGTCTACAAATTAGGAGCCATAGTTGAGTCCCCAAATGATGTGGACATCCTACAGAAAGGCCTCACTGAGACAGATGCCTGTTGTCAGAGGCATGGCCTCAAGCTCAGTGCCAAAAAGTGCATTGTCATCCCCTTTGGTAAAAACTCTGTACCCATGAACTACAACATAAACAGCAGTCTACTTAACGCCAAATGTGTGATAAGAGACCTTGGGATCCAGGTGGACGGTAGTCTCTCCTTTGATAACCACATCACCACAGTAGTCAGGAAATCCTTCTATGTGGCCACCTTATCACAAAAAGGTTCTCATCCAGGAAAAAACAGGTCATTGTTCCCCTCTACTCAGCACTCATTAGACCCATTATAGAGTACAATGCCCCTTTTGGAATGTACCTCACAAGACATCTGCAACAGCTGGAAAGGCCATAGAAGTACCTCACAAAGAGGATTACTAGCCTCAAACAGATGCCCTACACTGATCTTCTCAAAAGACTCCAGCTTTACTCTGTAGCATATTGCCTACTCCTAGGAGATCTCTGCCTGACATATAATGCTATGTTAAACCCAGAGCTGTTGGACATGCTACACCTAAAGAAATCCCAATCCCTCTGAGCTACACACTCTAGGGACCTAAACATTGTTACCACAATAAACAGGACATGCTGCAGGGATAGATTCCTGTCCCAGAGACTTCCTATACTCTTGAACAAGCTACCCATCTATATCAAGCAAAGTTCCTCATTAGCACTCTTTAAGAAAACTCTTGATGAGTGGATGGGAAATAGGAAATACACCCCGGGGATCACTTCTGTGGCTTTGCTCGACAGGGGCACAGGAAATTAACTTTCTTGGGTGGCATAAGCCAGGGAACCTTGTTGGCTAGGCTTACTTAGGCCCTTGGTCCGATAGCCTAGTACCTACCAATTGAACCTATGAACAACAAAAATGTGACGTTTCATGCTAACTTTGTGAAAAAAGAGGTGCAACACTGCTTCATAATGAATGGATCATTTTCTCATAGTTTATTGAAGAGTTACTACTAGTCAGCAATGCTTTATTGAGGTATTTTCCTATTTGTTCAAGATGAGAAACCAGGAGCTGGATAGGATGTTTAAATATGAGTGCACGTGCACACACACATAAACATAAACATATACCTACACACACACAAATCATGAAAAAAAATGTCTTCAATGCAGAGGCTTGGTATTTCATTTCATTTTCACATTATTTTTCAGATAATTTATTTACAGATGGAGCTTCAATAGGGCACATAAGGACACATGCCACTGTTGTAAGGTTTTGTTTCCCATCAGGTATTCCCAGGTTAGTCCATGATGAATTTAAAGAAAGAGGATTGAACGGTTTGCACAAAATCTGGTCCTATAGTATCGTGAATATCAAATGAGGTTTAAAAACATGCTACTGCACTGCAGAATCCAAGTATAGTGCATGCAGCATTCAGCTAGGCAGTGAGATTGCCTGTGCTTGGAAGGAGATGATATAATCTGAAGAGGAAGTGATTCACTTTCCACTGCCACCTCCAACACCATCTCCATTCAGCTCTGCATGGCACTGTCCACCAATATTAATGGAACACCAGCAGAAACATGCATTTGTCATGGGTGTGCACAGAAATTAAGAGAGAGGTATGGGAAAGATTACTAAAATATCTAACTAGAGACTGTTCTGCTCATGTAGCAGCAATATTTTGATAACATTGCATTACCTACCTGTGTACCTACTCATTACATTTCAAGTGGGGGGGGGGGGTGATGACTGTCAAGCTGAACTATGCACATGTGCTTAATAAATCTACTTGAAGACTTCAGTCTATGCTATTTTGCAGTCCCTGGCCCTGCCTGACATATAACAAACATGTAGTAACATAATGTGTATTTATTTTATCATTCGTTAGCGTGATACTTGAATCCCTTTCTTAGCCTCAACCTAGACCACAAGAAAAAGTGTAATATAGTACAGACTTCAGAGCAGTCCATGAATGAGCTTGTCCTCAGAAGCTGTAACTGAAAGCAGTGGCCCATCATGTGCCTGTAGGTTAAAGAGCAAGCGGGTGTTTTCCATGCAAGTGGTAAGCAATCTGCATTTTGTCATTACATATATAAGGTTCAAAAATGTGAGCACACAACAATTACATTTTGGAGGACAGCAAACACAACTAACAGCAAAATGTAAAGTAGTATACTGCAATATCAAGACAGACTACTAGGTCAGTGGTAGACTTGCCAGGAGAGAGGTGTACTTGTAATAATGAATTACTCAGTCTGAAGAGGTGGAACAGATAGGGAATGATGGGATACGAAAAACAGTTTGTAGGCAGGCTAGGGTCAGAAGATTAAACAAAACAGACCCCTATCCTTTTTGTGGAAACAAAGCAGCAGCTCACAACTGGGTGGTGCATCTCTAGTTACCTTTTAAATAATGGTCCACGTATACAATGTTAAAAAGAGAGACAACTATTTTCTTCTAGATATGAAGATCTGCAGCATGGAAAGTTTTCCACAACTTTGAATTTATTTTTGAATATAGTAATTTGAAAGAGCTTAAATCACTTGCCATCATAATAGTCTGCAGATAAACTGACAGCGTCTTACTAATGCATAAAATGGATAAAAATGTGCTTCCCTCTGGAAATACATGTGACAAATTAATGATTATGTGATACAATGTTTCCAGTTTAACCTAGACACTATGCAGAATGGTTATTAGGAATGTATCTCCATTCAGAAATATATCAGTAAAAGTTCAGCTGGAAAAAAGGTTTCATTTTAGGCATAAGAAGAAGAGATCTCTGAACAGACACAAATTTTCTTCATATCGAACTCTTGCCAAAGAAGGCCTAAAATTTGTCCCAAATATCAGCACTGCTCATTCTTCCACCATCAGTCAGCCAGATGGGTGTCCATGTCCTTGGGGTATCACCAACACCCCCATGTAAAGCAGACATATCATCATCTTCAGCTCATTTTTTCTGCAGTGTTTGTATCATGTGCAGTTCAGCCTAGGTGTCTAGACTATGCAGGTATGTAGCCCAACGGGAACATTTTGTTAAATTTTATTATTATTATTGCTGTGTACTGTAGTAGATAATGGTTAGATGTCAGGGTATGTGCACTCTAGATAAAGTGACTCATTATGCATGGGATAGACAAATGCCACACACAGACTTTCATATGCAGTCTGTTATCTGTTACAGCTTAAACCATGAGGTCACTTTCTCTGGCATCTGTGCTGGGTTTAATAAAAAGATTGCCAAGTGAAGGAAGCTAGTCCTTCATAGTTATGCTGAAAAGAACAAGCTTGAGCTTTTTTTCAAGGTCATACTGTTATATGGCTTTCAGCAGCCATCAGCACCCCCCCCCCAAAGGAAGTTTGTGGAGAAATGTCCAAAAGAGAAGGAAGGACAGGAAACAAGGGAAGTTTGTGAAGTTGCCAGAGGTTTATTTAATCTTGAGAGCACCTGTTCAGTGAGATGCTTACATAATCCCCACTCCTGATGCCTACCTTACTTGAGATCTCTTGTGGAGTTTCCTTGAAGGCTGCCATTTTACAAGACCTCACTATGTCCTGCCAAACCCTATATGATGTCAATCATTCCACATGCTTTCACTCAGGACTCTAAGTCCAACTTCTGTATTGTAGTCGCCAAGTGGAATCTCAGTTTTGGTGTTAGATAATGCCTGTGGAACTAAAACAGACATCATACAATCCCCTTCCCACACCCAGAACTCAGAGGTGGATCTCAAAATCTAAGCTATGTTAGGTAATAATATGAGAAACAAACATACAAGTGTCAAAAAGCTGACTGTAACTGACTTGGAATCTATATGTAGTAACCAGCAATACTACATCTGATCACTAACAATGTCAGTTATGTGACACATGAGCAAGCAGTGACACAAACAGCCTTATATCCTGTGCAGGATAGTAATGAGAGGTTAGGAGTCATCATTATTGTTAGGGATGCAACTCAGGACCTCCAGTATTCCACCCACACATAACATTCTGATGAATCAATTAAACAGGGCAGAGGCAAATCCCACAGAATGGCTGTTAAGAGGCATTTTTATGCAGTTATTCCACAAATAGGGTGTTCCAGGAATGGATCTTTTTGCTTCTTTGTTCAACAGACAACTAAGAAATTCTGCTCTGGAGTACCTCATTGGGCAGCCTTAGGTGGAGATGCTTCTTTATGCTTTCGTTCAGATCCACTTGATTTCCTCCTGGGTAATGATGAAGGTGAAGGAAAGGGGCAAAAGCTGATACTAACAGCCCCATGTTAGTACAGGTTAGCACTCTTTTTTCTAATAGCTCCATGTTGGCACAGGTAGCACTGTTTTCTCTAATAGCTCCATGTTGGCACAGGTAGCACTGTTTTCTCTAATAGCTCCATGTTGGCACAGGTAGCACTGTTTTCTCTAATAGTTCCATGTTGGCACAGGTAGCACTGTTTTCTCTAATAGCTCCATGTTGGCACATGTAGCACTGTTTTCTCTAATAGTTCCATGTTGGCACAGGTAGCACTGTTTTCTCTAATAGCTCCATGTTGGCACATGTAGCACTGTTTTCTCTAATAGCTCCATGTTGGTACAGGTAGCACTGTTTTCTCTAATAGCTCCATGTTGGCACAGGTAGCACTGTTTTCTCTAATAGCTCCATGTTGGCACAGGTAGCACTGTTTTCTCTAATAGCTCCATGTTGGTACAGGTAGCACTGTTTTCTCTAATAGCTCCATGTTGGCACATGTAGCACTGTTTTCTCTAATAGCTCCATGTTGGTACAGGTAGCACTCTTTTCTGTAATAGCTCTGTGTTGGCACAGGTAGCACAATCCTCTCTAATAGTTCTGTGTTGGTACAGGTAGCACTCTTTTCTCTAATAGTTCCATGTTGGCACAGGTAGCACTCTTTTGTCTAATAGTTCAGTGTTGGTACAGGTAGCACTCTTTTCTCAAATAGCTCCATGTTGGCACAGGTAGCACTGTTTTCTCTAATAGCTCCATGTTGGCACAGGTAGCACTGTTTTCTCTAATAGCTCCATGTTGGCACAGGTAGCACTCTTTTCTCTAATACTTCTGTGTTGGTACAGGTAGCAATATTTTCCCTAATAGCTCCATGTAGGTACAGGTAACACTCTTTTCTCTAATAGCTCCATGTTGGCACAGGTAGCACTCTTTTCTCTAACAGCTCCATGTTGGCACAGGTAGCACTGTTTTCTCTAATAGCTCCATGTTGGCACAGGTAGCACTATTTTTTCTAATAGCTCTTTGTTGGTATAGGTAGCACTGTTTTCTCTAATAGCTCCATGTTGGTACAGGTAGCATTCTTTCCTCTAATAGCTCTATGTTGGCACTGTTTTCTATAATAGCTCCATGTTAGCACAGGTAGCACTGTTTTCTCTAATGGTTCTATGTTGGTACAGGTAGCACTCTTTTCTCTAATAGCTCCATGTTGGAACAGGTAGCACTCTTGTCTCTAACAGCTCCATGTTGGCACAGGTAGCACTCTTTTCTCTAATAGCTCCATGTTGGCACAGGTAGCACTCTTTTCTCTAATAGCTCCATGTTGGCACAGGTAGCACTCTTTTCTCTAATAGCTCCATGTTGGCACAGGTAGCACTCTTTTCTCTAATAGCTCCATGTTGGCAAGGGTAGCACTCTTTTCTCTAATAGCTCCATGTTGGCACATGTAGCACTCTTTTCTCTAATAGCTCCATGTTGACACAGGTAGCACTCTTTTCTCTAATAGTTCCATGTTAGCACATGTAGCACTCTTTTTTCTAATAGCTCCATGTTGGCACAGGTAGCACTCTTTTCTCTAATAGCTCCATGTTGGCACAGGTAGCACTCTTTTCTCAAATAGCTCCATGTTGGCACAGGTAGCACTCTTTTCTCTAATAGCTCCATGTTGGAACAGGTAGCACTGTTTTCTCTAATAGCTCCATGTTGGCACAGGTAGCACTGTTTTCTCTAATAGTTCTATATTGGTACAGGTAGCACTCTTGTCTCTAATAGCTCCATGTTGGCACAGGTAGCACTCTTTTCTCTAATAGTTCTATATTGGTACAGGTAGCACTCTTTTCTCTAATAGTTCTATGTTGGTACAGGTAGCACTCTTTTCTCAAATAGCTCCATGTTGGCACAGGTAGCACTGTTTTCTCAAATAGCTCCATGTTGGCACAGGTAGCACTGTTTTCTCTAATAACTCCATGTTGGTACAGGAAGCACTCTTTTCTCAAATAGCTCCATGTTGGCACAGGTAGCACTAGTTTTTCTAATAGCTCCATGTTGGTACAGGTAGCACTGTTTTCTCTAATAGCTCCATGTTGGTACAGGTAGCACTCTTTCCTCTAATAGCTCTATGTTGGCCCTGCTTTCTATAATAGCTCCATGTTGGCACAGGTAGCACTGTTTTCTCTAATGGTTCTATGTTGGTACAGGTAGCACTCTTTTCTCTAATAGCTCCATGTTGGTACAGGTAGCACTCTTGTCTCCAACAGCTCCATGTTGGCACAGGTAGCACTGTTTTCTCAAATAGCTCCATGTTGGCACAGGTAGCACTGTTTTCTCAAATAGCTCCATGTTGGCACAGGTAGCACTCTTTTCTCTATCAGCTCCATGTTGGCACAGGTAGCACTCTTTTCTCTAACAGCTCCATGTTGGCACACGTAGCACTCTTTTTTCTAATAGCTCCATGTCGGCACAGGTAGCACTGTTTTCTCAAATAGCTCCATGTTGGCACAGGTAGCACTCTTTTCTCTAATAGCTCCATATTGGCACAGGTAGCACTCTTTTCTCTAATAGCTCCATGTTGGCACAGGTAGCACTCTTTTCTCAAATAGCTCCATGTTGGCACAGGTAGCACTCTTTTCTCTAATAGCTCCATGTTGGCACAGGTAGCACTGTTTTCTCTAACAGATCCATGTTGGCACAGGTAGCACTCTTTTCTCTAATAGCTCCATGTTGGCACAGGTAGCACTCTTTTCTCTAATAGCTCCATGTTGGCACAGGTAGCACTCTTTTCTCTAATAGTTCTGTGTTGGTACAGGTAGCACTGTTTTCTCTAATAGCTCCATGTTGGCACAGGTAGCACTCTTTTCTCTAATAGCTCCATGTTGGCACAGGTAGCACTCTTTTCTCAAATAGCTCCATGTTGGCACAGGTAGAACTTTTTTCTCCAATAGCTCCATGTTGGCACAGGTAGCACTCTTTTCTGAAATAGCTCCATGTTGGTACAGGTAGCACTGTTTTCTCTAATAGCTCCATGTTGGCACAGGTAGCACTGTTTTCTCTAATAGTTCTATATTGGTACAGGTAGCACTATTTTCTCTAATAGCTCCACGTTGGCACAGGTAGCACTGTTTTCTCTAACGGTTCTATGTTGGTACAGTTAGCACTCTTTTCTCTAATAGCTCCATGTTGGCACAGGTAGCACTCTTTTCTCTAATAGCTCCATGTTGGCACAGGTAGCACTGTTTTCTCTAATAATTCTATATTCGTACAGGTAGCACTCTTTTCTCCACTATTGGATCTGGTGAGGGGCAATCCATACCTACTGCCTCAATAAGTGGATCATTTGACTCAGCACAAGAGGTCTTTGATATGCCCCAGTCTAACAGTGCTCTGCATGGCACTTTGAAGGATTTGATTCTGTTACCCTTTGGTCACCTTTTCCCAGACTGCATACTTATATTCCTGACATAAGCTAGAAAACCTGTGACAAGCAACTCATACATAGTAAAATGAAATCATTTTTCCTGTAATAGCAAACAAGGACTCAGAACTCCACTTCAATAATGTTGTCTTTGATTTTAAAATGCTAGACAGTGTTATTTGCTTTGGGCTGACACATGCCTCTTTGAAATTTTATCTTTCAGATATTTTTGCCTGCATTCATATGGGTCCTTATTAAATGTTGAGGCTACCTGTCAGATATTTCTTGAAGTCTGGTTCAGGTATCTGGCAATTATAATAAAGACAAGAAAGATACATGGCTGTTACAGATAGAAACTGGGTTTATATGACGAACATGCTGAAGTTCTAAAGATGCTAATGTCCTTCTGAAAGACAGGGAAGGGTAGAAATGTCTAATAGTCAGGTGGAAGTCTCAGTTGTAAGGATAACTGAGCAGTGACCATAATTGAATATCTATAATTATAGTTACTAACACAACTGTACTTTTCTAAATCTCTTTTCCCATTTATAGCCAGAATGTCTGCATACCCTGTACTCATTCCCTAAATGGAAAGCTAAATGTCAGACAATAACCAGTTCCACTGCATACCAAATTACACACAGCCTGCATCCATTTGGTCTTCCTCTCAGCTAAAGATATGAATTTAAAAATGACTGCAGTTAAGCAAAGCTCGGTAGTAATATTATATTACATTCCATTTCAATTGCCTGATGGCAGAAATAGACAATAAGCCTATCAAGCCTGTCCTTTAAGAACCTTAACATTCTACTGCCCCTTCATCATGACCTTCCCACTCAACTTTTCTTTCATCTGTACTCAATCCTCTTGAATACCTCTCTATATTTCACCTCCACTATCCATTCTGGCAAGTCCATTCCATGGGTATATAACTCTCACTGTGAAAAAAGTACTTTCAGAAATCCAAAGAGTATATAATCCTTACAATATGCTAACTGTGCCATCTCCTTCCACCTTTGCCCTTCCTGTTCAGGATTATCTTTACTTTATGGGATTCAATGTACCAATATCATATCCCCTTTTCTCTTGTGGTCTCAAGTGAGAATGACTATAGCTCCTCTAACCTATTGTCATATTCATTCCCCTCCATCCAATTTCTAGTAGCTCCCCTCTGAACTTCTTCCAGCAGCCTGATGTCATTTTCCTTATATGATCTCCAGAATTCAATGCAGTACTCAGAGTATACTTTGCTTCTGGAATCTATCTTTCTCCAGATACAAAAATACATTGCTTGGTAACACTGCCCTCCAACACTTCTCGTAGTAACCAGACACAAGTGTGATATTCCCACATTCTTTTCCTGCTATGTGGCCATCGGGTCCTCTCCTTCCAGCTGGATTGTTGTGGACTAATTATAACACTTTACATTTGTCCTTAAATGGAGACTTTCTATGCACTTCTTCAGCCTTTCAAAACACTTTGCTATACTCTTCCCTCATCCTATATTACATTACCTTTTTTGTCATCCGCAAAGATGCCGATCCTGTTCTCTGTTCCATCAATTATAGACAAACCCACTTAGGAGTTTAGATAAGCAGTACAGGTAAGACACATCCCATGGTACTACACAGGTCACTTCCCTAATACTCTCTCTTACCACAGCCCTCTATATACTGTCACTCAGTCATGCAGATATACAGATGAACTGTCTCGGTACTATCCACAATCCCTCCAGTGCTCTTGTCAACCCCTGTGTGAAACCAAGTCAAAGGCCTTGCTGACATCCAGCCAGAATATATCCAGCAGTACTTCCGCATTAAGTTCACCTGTTACCTAGTTATTACACTGCACCATATTTGACAGACAGCTCTTTCTGGCTATGAACTCATGTTAATTGCCCCCAGGAGACTGCTGTGCTTTGGAAAAGCTACTAGCCTTTCCCTTAGGATTCTTTCTGTCACCTTCCTTGCCAGTGCTATAATGCTAACAGGACCATGGTTCCCCCAATTTTTTCTGCAAGGGTACCACAATTGCCGTCTTCCAGTATTCTAGCACTTTTGCACCAGCTGGAGGTCTGCTGAAGATTTCCATAGGGATATGCCACACACTGGATGTATTTTCATGACTATGGGAGGTAGTGCATCTGGTCCTTGTGCTTAACCCACCCTAATGGCAGCCAGTTCCTTCTGAACTTCCTTTCTCTTAAACCTGGTGTCTGTTTACAGTTCTCTCCATTCTGCCCTGCCTCCCTTCCAAATTACATACGATGACATATCTCACTTGTGGTGCCAGAATAAGAGTTAAACCTATATATCAAAAAGAAACAAAAATGGCCATATCTGAAGTGTAGCAATAAACACAGTGAATATTGCTTCCTGAACTATTTGTTTGATCTCTGTATTTATATGGTCATAGCATTACTCGCAAGAAGAGATTTCAAGTTAGTCTAAGGATGACAAAAGTCAAAATACAATCCTTGATTCTAAAAAATACAGTAACCCTTCATTCCTGGAAAGTTCTCTTCATTTTGGAAAATGATAGAAATGAATTATGTAAATGTCAGATCCTGTGAAAATGCCATTCCCCTATGCATTTTTTACATAAGTAGCTGTGAGAAATTGTTTCACGTTGTTCTGAAGCAGATAAAGTGACAATCCAGTACATAAAGAAACACAAAGGATATTAAAGGAGGGTACTCTTTAATGTATTTTACTCAGTGTACTTTCCATTTACTTGCTGTCATTAGTGGTCACTCTGATGGCAATGTGCTAAACATGAAACAAAGTTTGATGGAGGAATTTGTGACAAAGGCATTTCATCTGAATCATGTGAAAACAGTACTTGTAATGAAAATTGCATCATTCTAACTATAATACTTAACTAGAGAAATGATTTGGCATAAACTTCACAAGACTTAATGGGAACAAATGACACAAATCTATAATGAAGGTGGGTATTAATGTCCCTCCCTATCAAAAAAATTGTCTTGTTAATGCTTTTTTGCCAGAAGATACTGCATCTTAAAAGCCCAGCCTGGAAGTCTGTTTTTGTATTTTAATGTGTTTACTGTGATCATATTAATGCAATCTAAGCATGATTTATTGAGAAAGGGTTAAAAGGAACGAAAGGTTAGAAAGGCAAGTCCAAATTGTGGATTGTGTAAAAATATCCCTGTCAGCTCTCTGTGATATTGTAGAGAGCACTTGGACATGCTGGCTTCAGATTTACAAATTGAAAATCATTAATAATTCTAACCAGGCTGTGATAAATCTGAAATCAGTCTCGATGAACCTGGACACTGTTTCATAAATCAAGAAGATTACTTAGGAATTTTTTAAAATCTGACGTCAAAATGTCAGGGTTACTAATGGTTTTTGTAGATCTTTTACAGTGATATATCATTTATCTAAGCTACATCTAAAATATGACACTAGGGCTGAAATGTGATGTCTTTAATGTCATAAATAAATGTGATCCCTATAATAAAGGTATTAAGGAACAAATTCCTGAAATGTTTTACTTCTGGAATGTTGTTTTCAAATAATGCCCATGCGTTTTAAGTATTAAAAAAGTTTTCTGTAACACTTCTGCCCTTTAGTTACTACCAGTCAGATTTAAAGTAGTTGTTTCTTTTCTAGCTATACAGTTATATACAGTGGGGTGGAAATTACATCCACTTAACAGTTAATAAGAGGCAACTTATGTATAGTTGCAAGAGATTTTGTGAAGTTGGCTGTGGTATATAAGAAAGAATATCTACAAACAATGGTAGGTATCACCCATTAATTATCACAGAACACATTCTATTTAACTGTCAGACACCTTTCTATTTTTTAGCTGTAAGGCTTTAATATATATGGTTTAAGAGTTTGTCATTCAATGATTATACCAGGATATTTACTTATGCTGGCATCTTCCAAAATTTAGCTTACATATACCATTTTCTTTAGTAACAACAGCTCATGCTATACAGAAAAGTGGAGATACAAATGTATTTGCTTAAGACTTATACATGAGATCACACATTATTGTTTTAGATGCATTACATATTATATGAGCCCTGTGGATGGTACACTGCTTAATAAATGCTTCACAAATGTATGGCACACATGCAGATCAGTACTGGACTTTGTAAAATATTAAAGAGAAATACATACTGTCTGTTTATGCTATATAGGTATATGGAACTGAAGAAATGAACCCTATACCACTCTGCAGATCTGCCTTATAACTAGATTCACACTTCTGTAAAGGAATTACAGAAAACAAATAATAATCATCACTAGCTCACAAAAAGAATTCCAATACAACTCATGATTTCTGTCTGCAAAGACATGTAAGAATGATGCCTTGGATCCAGCCTTGCCATTGTTCATGTGAATGACAGGTGCCATGTTCCTGGGTAAGGAGCTATTGGAAGATAAAAGAAGAGGCACACTGGATACTGACTCAAAACATAACAGTAGTATTGCATATACTAACATGTGACATTTTTGTGGTAATATAATCTTTCATCCAATGCATCACTTCAGAAGTGAAAATGTAAAGCATAAGTCGTCTCAGTGAAATTTGCAGATGTTAATTACAGTTTAGCTTAGTCAAGGATTAAGTTTAAAACATGGGGTGCAGTGATATTAATGTTAGCGGTCAGTGTTACAAACAGGTTTATGGCTATGGCTGGTAATTCCAAGTGTTCAGACTATAATGTAAGCTGTGCTGTTCAGCAGTTAGATTGTCATAGTGGCAAAAACATCACAGTGGCCTCTACCAGTGCAATCTTTACTTTGGTTTGTAATTCATTTAGACCTAATAATCACCTGTAGATGCATTTGACATTCATGTCTAAATAAAGCTGATGGACAATAATATCTAAGAGAAAAAGGGGTGATGCAGCCATGCTTCATATAACACAACTATGCTTAAATGTTGCATGTATCTATTATGAAGACAGAGTCTCTGCTTGCAACATACACAGAGTAAAGTGCTTTAAAAATCAGTTTTGTTCAGTATATCATGGTGCAGGTTTGCATTCTTTATACGTTTAGTGTGTGTTTAGCATGATGAAATGGCTTATTTATACAACATGGTATCTCAAATGCATTTACAAGAAATGCTCAGTGCAGAAAAATATCTCTAAGTGGTATACCAATGTTACGTTAACCTAGCTACATCACATCTCCTAGGTGCAGCTGCCCACCATACTAAGGTTCCGCCTCTGTAGTGTAGCATAATTCACCAACATTCTGATTCTGGGCTTCTAGTTAAAAAAAAAAAAAAAAGATAAAATGGAGAGTGCCACTTTATATAACTTCGACAGCAATAAAAGTAAATATGTTAAGATGGCATGTTGTAGTCCATCCAGTCACAACCTCTTTTTCCCATGTTTGCCCAATGGTTAGGGTGTTACTTCAACAGACACAATCATTTATAGCCAAGAGGTGCACAGCTGGGTGGCTAACACACACACACACACACACACACACACACACACACACACACACACACACACACACACACACACACACTAACAGACAGACAGACACACACACACACACACACACACACACACACACACTAACAGACAGACAGACACACACACACACTTATACCTTTGGCCAATTTAGAGTCTCCAATCCACCTGCTGCATGTCTTTGGAATGTAGGAGGAAACCCACATAAACACAGAGAAGACATGCAGACTCCACACAGAGGGCACGCCAGCCAATAATTGAACCAGGGAACCTCTTGCTGTGAGGCAACAATGCTATCCACTGTGCAGCCCTAACATGTTGTAGTATGAGCACATAAAAAATGAAGAAACCACTGAAGTTATTGCTGAGCATAACGTTTGCCATGATAAGCCCTTGCAGGTTACTTAAATGAACAGAACAGTATATTCATATAAATGAATGCTGGGGTAGCCAGCTTACTTTTGAAACCAACCTATATGCTACAGTAGTTAGGTTTGAAATTAATAAGCCAAATAATAGGATCAACAATACAAATCATGCCATATTTAAAACAAAATCTGTAATGAACTTTCAAACACAATACAGAATACATTCAAGCTGGGCATCACACAGCATAATGATTACTATAACTGTTTACAGCAGATGAAAGTTGCTTACGTAAGTCTAACTCAAACTTGTTAAAGAGCTTACAACCTGAGAACTAATAAATAAAATCCCCAGAATGTATAAAAAGTGAATGAATAATTAGAATAAGTTATTGTTGATTTATTATAATAGGAATTTTCTATGTCTATACTAAGATGATAGTTGCAATAAATATTTAATATTAGACAGTATAATAAGCAATGTATATAATGAATATGGCATCTAAGATAACAGCATAGTTATTTTGTATTTGGAACTCACTGACATTATATTCAATGTACAAATATACCAGATTTGGCTTTTCTCACTGGGACTATGCTTTCTCCTTTACTGCACCCCCCTTTTTTCCTCCTCTTTACTCTATCCCTTGCATTTAATATAAATAGTGAGGTTATTACCAAGTAAAATACATTTGGGAGATAATTACATCTAGCTCATGTTTTAAGATACTGCATTAGGAGATAATGATGAGTAAAAAGGGTCTTATACTAATATACACAGAGTTATATAAAGGAATATAATTTAAAAGAATGAATATAGGATATAGCTAAGCATTTGTCTTAGATGATGAGCTATGGAATGAAAAAGGGTGGAAATGGAAAGAAGTGAGAAAAGTGGAGGCTAGAGCTTGGAAAAAAAGGGAAAATACAGTTTAATACAATAAAATTCTGTGTTGGTTGCTATTTTCAGGATATTAACATCCTTTGTAGTGAAAATAACAACAAAGGTAAACCAGCTAAATTATAACAAATCTAGAGCAATGCCCTTATAAGAAAGGGGAAAAATGTGTATTTGTCTTCTTTTCCTTTCATTCCATATATGAACATCTATTAACATATACTTTATATATATATATATATATATATACATATATATATATATATATATAAATATATATATAAATATATATATATATGGGTCTAGGACACATGCTCGAGTAGCATATGTCTGAATCACAAAACATTGAACGCAGATACACGAAAGCGCTAACATAAAAATGCGCTTCTGTGTATGTGTAGTTCTAAAAAAAAAAGATTACGTTTCTGCAGGGGGGCTTCACCCCCCTACTTTATTCTCACTCCTAGATTGCACTACAGTGGGGAAAAGGGAATTTTCCCTTACCCGTACTGTAGTCCGATCTACGAAACAGGCAGACATACACAGAAGCGCTTGTCGATGTTAAGTGCTTTCGTGTATGTGCGTTCGATGCTTTGTGATTCGGACATATGCTAGTCGAGCATGTGTCCGGATCCCATACATATATATATATATATATATATATATATATATATATATATATATATATATATATATCAAATAATATTGTAGGATATTTGTTTTAGATTATTAACAGAGAGCTCATACAAATTACATATGAGAATATTTAACTACATTTTATTGTTTCTGCTGTGGTAGATAGATATAGTAGGTTGGAAAATTTTAGTTTAGTAAGGGTTTTCTAAATGAACTGTGTTTTAAGAGGCTCCAAGTTACTTGCATTTGTTTGAAATATTGTTTGTATTTTCATTTATTTTACTGTCATTTGTTCTTCTGTAAAATTACTGTTAGTTTAAATATAAATAATAAATTGTGTATAGAGTGAGACATCATTATATCTTGATTATAATCATACTTCTCAACTAAGTGAGTTAACACAGCTAAAGAATTAAATCTAGTTTCTAGAAACATTAATAGTTATGGATGGATCAGAAGATATTTGGTTCTCGTAAAGTAGATATTGTTTTTAGGAATCTCATATTTTGCACAAAGAAAAGGAAATAATAACTACATTTTAATCTAAAGCATAGCTGTCCAGTATAACAAAATAAGAGAAGAAGAGAATTATAGAAAAATGTTGCAATGCCTAAAAAGAAAATATATATATAGGTTTACTATCAAATAATCAAAATTCATAATGTAAACTTATCACATTATCTAATGATTTTGTTGAAAATAATATGGAGGAAACAGTCATATTGTTGAAATGAGTACAATAATAGAAAATTTGACATTAGACATATTATTTTTGAAATTCTCATCAGTGAAGGTTTTTTTCTTTTTTTTTTCAGATTCCCGAGTGCATTATTCTGAACCCTGTGATATTTACAAACATATCCATGACATTTCCTTCCTAACAGCAAAGTAACTGTTATTACACCTTAGAAAGCCGCTGTTAATGTGAAATACTCCTCCCGTGCTAAGTAACCATATTTAAATGTGCAGCATAAGTACAGAATGTGTCCTGTGCCATTCACACATATAGAAGGTACGTCCGCTAGTAACTGTGCTGTATTTGTAGATTTCCTGTAGTTACATATAGTCCCCATGTGGACATGTTAGAAGGAGCAATGCAAAGCAACTAGTTTGGCCAGTCCACATGATGTCCTCTCATCCCTACATTCCAATAGTCTCATGAAATGGGATTCCTTGTCATGTAGCTGTTTGCGTTTAGGTGATGATGGGGCACATGACAGCAGACGACTCTTCAGGTCTTCCAAATGGTTCTGCTCTAATCGGATGGTATGCAATACATCCATTATATACAGTTGTTTCTTGCCTAGCAGGCTATGCAGGTGCCGACGCCATCCCTCCACTGTGTTCTGGTTTCTAGGATAGCCCTGTAAACATGTATCCTAATGGATCCAGAAGTGCACATCAAACAATGGGGATAGTCTTTCGCAAGAAGCACTCCATATGCCATAGCGTCTTGGATGACCCATAATGTAATTATTATGGAAGAAGTCACATAAAGGTCTTCCAGCCTCAGGCATGTCAGCTGCAATCTCCTCTAATGTGGGCAGGACTGTCTCTGGTGATACAAATGCCAACGCTGGTATCTGCTTACACAGTAATGCAAACTGTGTATCATTCCCAAATAAGGAGTCTAATCTCAGCTTTTGTATTTGGCACCAAAGCAGTTGGCAGAGATGGAACCAGCAGCCTTTAGACATACTTTCAGGAACATTTCTAGCTATACAGTTCACCGCTCCCTTCTCAAAGTCGCTCAAAATCATGTTTGGCTGTAACAGTAGTTGAAAACTATTACATAGCTGTATTACAGCCTTCCAGAACTAATCGTACCATTCCTCTGTCTTCAAAGGCAAAATGCCATACATCACAGGGACAACCTTGCCCTCTGCTTTTCCTGAGATACGGCAATGGATGGTATACACTTGTCTGTACTCCCTCATGCTAATAGGAAATGTCCCATCTACCGGTATGAATTCAGATGCACAAAGCATTTGCAGATTCCCCTCAGTTGTCAGTATTACTATATTCACCACATTACTGCCTATATGTGTGGGATGCATAATGAAAGTGCCATTTTATATTGCTAACATATCAGCTGTAAGCTGACAAAGTGACTCAAGGCTACACATGATGGACATCCTGTTCTTATGGTGTAGCCTACGTAAGGGCATCAGTATTAGGCAGACTATTCACAACATCACTAGATGTGCCTGCCAGAGCCTCACTGACTATCCTACAGGGATCTTCCAGCATCTGCTCTGCTCTTCGCTTAATAGCCTGCCGTACCTTCCTTTCCTCATGCTGCACTATGTCTGGCCCGTGAAAATGTGCAGTACTTTTGTCCAACTTCTCACCCTCAAGACACTCCTCTGTAATACAACGACCCTTACATCTGTCACTGTTCTTCCTTGTACAGATCCAGTACCTCCTACTGTCTCTACATTTCTCCAGATAGTACTGGTAGCCATCAACACTAAGCATTTTCTGACCCTTTTGGGACAGTACTGTCTGATAAATTGTGCCAACTGCACCAGGACAATCTGTAACTGCATTCTGCTGTGACATGATGTATGCTCACAACCCGCAATACAATGTAGTTATCAGCAACGTGTGCCAGTAACAGATCTACAGTGACACATTATCACACTCTATCCATTAAGGCTAACAGCCATGAACATTTGTATGAAATCACATGTAACAAGCTGAATATTAACAATAAGGGTACACACTCTAGTACAACACATGTGCGTGCACTACATACATTTGGATAACGTAATAATGGTTTAACAGTAGGGTTGCTGCACTCGCAGGCACCTTAAACACACCATCAGACATGTGGAAAACTTCAGAAACATGCATAAGTATGACTGTTCCATACAAGTAAATGCTATTTTAACTATAACGATGTATTGTGAGCTGCCCAACTAAGACCAACTACTGTGAACTGAGCTTTAATTCAAACATACATTGCACTATACTATTTCCAGATTTAATGCAAATATGTACTCAACTAACTGCTGCAGACAGGCAGCTAAAGTCAAAATAACACATTTCCGATGTATGTACCAAAGATATATATGAGATATATACATACAACTATAATGTCATTGTGCACTATGTACATTACTTCAAAGTGTTTCAAAAGATTTCTGGTGTACAAAATGGCATTTATTATGCTTAGTTGTAGAGTTTCAGCACTGTTTCATACACATTCACATACCTGCTGTTTCATACGCATTCACATACCTGCTGTTTCATACACATTCACATACCTGCTGTTTCATACACATTCACATACCTGCTGTTTCATACACATTCACATACCTGCTGTTGTTTCATACTTGTTACCTAACATCACAGCTTTCGTTGGTATCCATACTTACCAGTACACACACTAGACTATATTATACACTAAATCATCCACCGCAATGACCAACTACTACATTGCAGCCCTGCCGTGGATGTCTACATAACCGGCAGTAATGTTGATGACATCACTTCCTCGAGCCAATGTTACAACGAAGGTTATATCATCGAATCCACATGCACGATTTATATTTGGGATTTGCTCTTTTAAAGTCAATTTTTAATGTTTGGACAACTATTTTTTGAACTTATGTTTCACACATGCCATTTTCATACAGAACACTCACATTTACGATAGTAAGCCTATATATATATATATATATATATATATATATATATATATATATATACACACAAACACAACAAATGAATATTTTGATAATAGTTACTAGATATCAAAACAGAATAATCACATTAGCAAACATGCTCTGTGTACTGTCTGGGAGCTAATGTGGGAAAAAACTCAAAAATCTTTTAGGTAATATAACAAGAAGCTTAATACTAAGGGATGACTTCAGTTGTGCTTTGGATAAGAGAAATACATATGCTCTTAAACTATCCTGAAAATCTTCAAACAAAGCCCTAAAACGTTGGGTTAACTTACTTAAACTAAAATATTTAAATGCAATTATATACTGGTCTATGCTTTGGTTGCCTATACCAAAACAGAAAGGAGTTTTGAAATAATCTAATATTGAAGGCTAATTCTTTCAAAATAATAGTATGTTAACTTTCCAGTCATACTGCTCTTCTACTCAAACTTACTATTAGTAATTAAAAATACCAATATGTAACAGGATTACGGCTATTAGAATAAATAAGTACATCTTCCGAATTTGTATTTTACTGAACACCTTAAAAGCATATCTATACGGCAAAGTACATACAAGTTACAAAACTAACCTAAAAAATGCAATAAAAATATTAGATAGTTAACTAAAATTAGCCTGGCCAAATTTAAAGTACAAAAAGTGGATTTTGGGGATACAGTAAAAAAAATAAATATAATGTGCCAACAGATACAAGATGGAAATGATGTTAGAAATATATAGACTAACTTCTTATAATGGTAATCCAAAGAGACTATGTAAACTAGCTACTGGAACTAAACCAATTACAATTATTTCATTAGTTCTATGGAAAGCATTAATATGCATCTGATATAGAAATATCTTAAAAGAATGAAGAAAATATTCTGAGCAATATAATAATAATAATAACAATAATTTATTAATCTCTGGAAATGACCAAATACTGACATTTCTCACTAACAACATTATCAACAAGCTAAAACATTATTAAATCAAATTGATAATCAGGATGCTAGTCAACAAATGAGGAACCTAAAATACCATAAATTACCAGACATGTATGGGTTAATCCCAAAAAATGTATACGTTAACTCTGCTGACATTTGTGCAGTTATTACTCAGAATATTCAGTGATACTCAGTTTAACAATACAATCCCTGTCAAATGATGATGTTCATTAACTATTCCCATATTAAAATAAGATAACACTGAAGTGAATTCATGTTATATAAGCCAATCAGGCTACTGAATCTTGGCTATTAAATCTTTGCATCAATATTTGCTGATAGATTAAAAAAAAAACATTTGCTTGAAACAATAAATGAAGATCAAGCTGGCTAAAACATTAATAGGCAAATTCAAAATAGTAATAAAAGACTTATAACACTAAAACATTACTCAAATAATACTAATGAAGAATTGGCAATATTTACTGTTAAAAGAAAAAAAGCCTTCAGCACTTGAATCTAAAGTTATTTTAGTACTAGAAAATGAATATGTTATTTATATGGCTATATATTGCTCCCATCTGACCTTACTCTGAACCCCTCCCTTAATCAGTTAAAAAAAAAAAACTAACTCAGTATTTTAAAACTCACTGGTTATATCCTTGCTCTAACCTTGACTAAAGCCTTATCTACTTCCATATCCCTGCAATTTCTTATTCATAGCAACTAACCTCTTACACTAAAAGGTTTGAAAAGAGAAACTGTAACATACTTGCATATATTTCTGTATATAAACTGTATTCTTCATAAGCTTGAAATGTGAGACTGTAACTTGTATGTTAATACAATATGTTTGTGCATATACTGTAACTTGCTTGTCTTTATCTGTTTGTAAGTTTGGAGCTTTTCTCCCCGGGCATCCACTGAAAATAGACATGTATCCAGTTGGACTATCCCGGTCAACAAATGTAAAATAAAATAAAATAATAAATAAATATGTGAAATTCTAAAGAAAAAATAAACTACTAATTTAAGCACATGAAAAGAGAAGAATCTGTACATAATGCAAATAGGTTTTAGAATTTATATGTAAAAAATGTAGTTGACAATTGTTATATTGCTTTTATTATGTGATTTGTATGAATTCTAATATGGTTCATTTCATGTATATATGCGTATGTATATATGTGTATTAAATATGTACATAGAATATGATTCCTCAACAATTTAAACTGTTTGAAGAAATAAGAAATGTTATTCCATTTTCCGGTCACTTACATAACTTCTGTGAGTGTTTTGAAAGTTGCTTGTTTCTAGCTGTTAAAGTTACATTGTATGGGACAGAGCTCAAACTTAATTCAATGAAGAACAGTATAATTCTTGGGGGGGGTGGGGGAACCCAATCCTGCATGATCACCAAGTATCTCTCTCATCTTCCCTAGTGACTTATTCGTTCCTCTTTGGTTTGAGTGGCCACCAGCCAGTTCATCCTTTCTGTAGAAGGTGTAATAATCCTTAGGGGGGATTAGAACTTTGTTGCATTGTACCTATATCCCCATGCCATAGCTGCCACATCTGCAAATTGTTGTCTGCATCAGATTTATGTCCGTTACCACACATGCTTCCTTCATGTCAGAATGCTATGCTTCACAAGCGCAACTGTGGAAGCTGTAGTTCACTTCGAAGTAGAGGTGGGAACTGTGAAACAAGTGCTGGCTTGCACATTTTGTGGGAGGGGACATGGTCGGTCCTTGAAAAAAGAACCGACTGTGTCCCAGAAAATGTGCAAGCCAGCACTTGTTTTACATTTCCCAGCTCTACTTTTAAAACCCATTCCAGAATTGAGCTGCAGTTAACATTATCCTAATGCCATCTTTAGCCTTAGAGTAAAATCAGACTCATACATGAATAACATACCACTGTTGGACTTTACCAGTGGAAACTGTAATGCTAAAATAAGTTTCCATAATATCAAAGCAGCACAGCAGAGCTCATCTATTGACAGGAAAGTATTGCTCCAATCTGCCAACAATGTCATCACGCTGCACAGCTATGATGAGATGAAGTGATCTATACAACTATAGATTTGCCTTGTAAAGTGAAGACGAGATCAGGGCTTGTTTCACTTATTTCACAACATGTGACAGGTTTGAGTCAAGATAATATTCTTAAAGATGATTTTCTTCTCTATTTTTCTAATACCAGTCTTCTTATCTTGGAATTTTGAAAAATTTAGACATCAAGCATAACTTCTTAAATGCTTATTAATAAAACGTTTGCACTGTCCTGGCTAACATACAAGCTTCTCTGAGTTCACTGCAAACTTGCTGAAGAATATACTAATGGAAAGTAGGGCTGTCATGTTATGGCAGCATGCTCAGATGTATGAGACACTACAGATATCTACAACTCATGTAAGATCCAAAATATGAGACCATATCACTTGTCTATGGAAAATGCTAACGAGATCCAGAACATGAAATGGGCCTCCAGAAAGGCAGAAAATAAAACAAAATTAATGCATAAAACAGAGGTATAGCAAGGGAGTTTGGTGGTCAGTGACATAACATATCCATTTTCAGCCCCAACAGCCCCAATCCACAGTCTGCACAGGCTGACCCTGTGGTAATAAGCACCATTCTGAAAAAGTCAAACTGTACTTCACAGACCAGAGCTGTGTCATGGGGAGTGGGGGTCCCAAAAGGAACTGTGATATTTTACATTGCACATGACCACAACAGACAAGCAACGTACAGTATTTTAAACTATTTTGAAAAGCGTCTTCTGGCATTACAGTATTTTTTTTTGAGAATGGTAGTGTGCCAAACACAGTGTTATGATGTGGTGATAAGTTCTGTTCTTATATCCTATAACTGTATTTCTCTGACTGCAGTTGTATCAAGGGGATGGAGTCCTGAAATGAGCTGTTACATTCTGGATTGTGCTTTATAGTAACAGCAAAGTAGCATACACTTTTAAACAGCTACACACACAAACACACTGTTAGCAATTATTAGCAATATATGACTACTGGATTGGAGCTATGCTATAAAGCGCAATTATCTGCAGATGCCAATATTTAACACTGCTCATGTATAAAATAATTAATACACAGTGCTATTTCTGAGATGCTTGTGATGTGTTAAGGGATAGAACACTTTGTGTTTCAATTTATAGAAAGGACGAATTATAGGATACCATAAACAAACAAATTATTCTACATAGGAGTGAAAGATTTGGATAGTGGATGGCAGGCAGAAAGAGAGACAACATTAAATGTTTAGAGGGGTAGGGTGGGAAAGGTAAAAAAAAAAACAAAAAGTTAAAATAAAAATAGATATAATTACTGTCACTGGTGTCCCCTACAATCTGGGGTCAGAGGCAGCAACCCAATCATCGCCACCCTTAATAGTGTTCAGGGGGAGAAAAAAAAAAACAAATTTGTAATAGGAATAACAGCAGCAGTAGTGGTAGCATGGTTTAACCTACTTATAGTACCCACCCACCACTGTCCATAAAAGGCAGGGCTGCACATGTATGGACATGTACCACTTGAATGACAAGCAAAAGGATATGATGATATATGCAAATTTTCTCACTTAATCTGACAATCCAGGCCAAAAATATGAATATAACAAACATCATTAACAGGGGTGGTCGCAGTGGTTAGTGTTGCCACCTCACAACAAGAGGTTCTCTGGCTCAATTCTTGGCTGGGGTGCCTTCTGTGTGGAGTCTGTATTTCCTCTCTGCAGTCGCATGGGCTTCCTACAGGTGCTCCGTTTTCCTCCCACATCCCAAAGACGTACTTGTGTACATGGACTGAAGACTCTAAATTGGCCCTAGGTGTGTGTGTGTGTGTGCATGTGTGCCCCTTCTGTGGAAGGTTGGGCACCAGGCTGGCAACTCAACACTGTAAAACTCCACTGCTAATCATTCTGTGGACCGTTGTTCTGCTGTGGCGACCTCTAACCTTGAAAAGCCGAAAGGAGATGAAGAAGCAAACATCACCAACAAGAACAGCCTGTCTGGTCATTTAGTATCATTACTAGATTTTCAGTTTCGTAAACACAGTTTCACAAAATTGAATAGATATACTTTACCTTTCAAACTAAATGAATGTAAATAAAAGATTACAGATGATGTGAAATGTCTGCGTATTTTTTGAAAAACCTGTTATTCCAGCAACTTTGTCTGACTTTCAGACTTTATATTCTTCAGAAAATATACACTGACACAAAACCTGTTATTCTAGCAACTTCCTGAGTTTATAAGAGTGATAATTAAAAATCTTCTTTTATTTCAGATTTTGTATTCTACAGAAAATGTATGCTGGCACAAAGCTTGTTCACCCAGTTTAGATGTAAGTAGCAGAACAGGGATGGGAAGAGATTTGGGTAGGTTTGCTACTGCACAGCTGGAGGGCATCCATAAGTAAGTAAGTAATGCTAGAAGTAGTAGTACTTTATTTTTTATATTTGTTTGTTTGTTTGTCTTTTATAACCATGAAAGATTGACTGTGTAGGTGTCCCTTTTCAAAGGTTGCCAGGGGAGAAAAGCTCCAGCACAATTCTTATTACAGTAGTAATATTATACAAGATTGCAGTTACATACATTCATTAGTTGAAATTCCATACAATGGTAAAAAAGAAGAAAAACTGATTAGTACATATACTGAGGTAATATTTGTTAAAACAGAAAAATACATTTGTAGTGTTATTGGTACATGCGGTTATATATGACTTCTAGAGTGCAAACATTTGTACAATATCTAGTTTTACCACCCTTTGGTCTTTTTATTCCCTCTATGTGACCTTTCAGAAGAAACAATACTGTCCTAAATGATTCTGAGAGTTAACTACAGACAGATTTGTCTCTGTAAATTTGACTAATTTTGCAAAGTGCTGTCATTTACACAATTTCTTATGTGATGTTGACATATGTGGATATAGAGACTGAGAGGTGGTTTTGAGGTATGAGAGAGATAAGATAGGGGTAGAAGGTGAATACATAACAGGAAGATACATATGGGGTAAGTGAGGGATGTGGACTGAGAGAAAAGGTGGTGAGTAAGAGATAGGGGTTATTTAGCCTGGTAAGAGACATGAGCATAGCCATGACTGTTATACATGTTGTTTGAATTATTTTTTGAACCTATGCTAGTTTTTAATTAATTTTAGTTCTTTAGGAACAATGTTCTAGATTTTTAAGATGTGGTGTGAATATAATGCATTGACTGCAGAATTGTTTGATCAACTTATAATTAGTATTTTTTTTTCTCCAGAGCAGAGGATCTTGTTAGGGTAGTATAACTGTAGTATGTGTTTTAGTGTTGGACAATTATTTGCTGAGTGAATGAGTTTGTGGGAGGTTAGGAGTTGCATGTCTATTAGGAGGTTTGGTAACTCAAGTCAAGTCTCTAGAGCTGGAGAGCGACATGACCTATAATTAAGGTTTGTTGCAAATTTTGCTACTTTGCTATAGCAGGATGATAGTTTTGCTAGACTTGCGGTACTTAGGTTGGTGAGTATTGGTGATGCATATAATATGGATATATGAGGGCAGTAGGTAGGTCAATGCTAATGTTTTTCTAGTATGAACTGCGAGATATTGCTTGGCCCTATGCAGGCAGCCTATAGTTGAATTTTCTTTTATTACTTGTAGTATCTGTTGGTCAAATTTCAGGTTGTTGTCAATTTTTAAACCTAATCATTAGCTTGGAGTACTATTTCAGTTTGTGTGATATTATTGGAAGTGATGATAAAATGGGAGTTTTGTTTTAGGAATTGTTTAGGGTATATAGCATGAGTTTTGTTTTGATAGAGTTTAAAAGTTAGTTGCCTTGTTTCAGCCTGATCAACTGATGAGAAAAATGTGTGTGCAACTAATTAGATTTCATTTACTTATGAAGCGGAAGGGATAGATGTTGGTTCCTCTGAGCACTATGTTATGTCTGTGTGCAGTGTTGCAGTATGTACCTTGTTCATAAAGATATTGAAATGCACAGGACCTAGTACAGACCCCCCTGATGCACCTACTGAGATGGTTTGAAAGGAGTAGAGCGTCTGCTACTATTTCACAGCTTGCTATGTGAGAAATAGCTGAGGAACCATGGCAGGGAGAGTTGAAATAGGCTAAAGGAGAAGAACTTAGAGAAAAGATGTTGGTGATATACTGTGTTGGATGTCTAAGACAAGGCTAGAAATTAAGTTGACATTAGCTTCCTATGATTTCTGTGGGACTTAATGGTACTGGTAAAATGGAAGAGAGCTGCAGTGCCACTATGATGGGGTCAGAAGCCATGCTGAGTGTTTGATAACAGATTATTTGTGCTGAGGTAGTATATAAGCTGCATGCAAATGCATTTTTCTAGAATTTTTGATAATGGTGATAATATAGAAATGGATCAGTAGTTGTTTAGCTCTGTGGATGGACCTCCATTGTGGAGAAGTAAGAATACTACTTCTACTAACAACAACAACATCACAATGATGGGATTATCAGAAGTCATAGGGCTGGATAACAGGAACTATGCTATATGTACTTGTAAAGGAAAGCAACAATAAAATTTCCATTTATAAGCCTATAGAGTCTCATGCAAAATGCTTGTAGGAAACTTATTTCAGTTACCTTACTGAGAAGGTTTAGCTTGGTTTTATGAAATGTAATCATCTTTCATGGTTTGAGTAGAAAAACTTAAAGCCCATTATTAGGCCACAATTTCAGATTTAAACAAGACTGGTGTGCCTTGCTTTGCTCCAAGTATAGAATCTTACAAAATCTAGTCCAAGATAATGGAATCAATATCTGGTATCTGTTTTGTGTATGGCAATAAAGTAGCACCTGCCATTTTTTTTCAATTATGTCTGATGTGTTCAAATCAATGCAAGCAGAATACAGCACGTAACCATAAATAAAAGAAGGAAAGTAAATAAATAAATATAAAACAATAAATATAGATCAGGGTGGTGTGGTATCACTTAATGTCAATAGATTCTTACTTGTGATGTTTAGCATTTACTGCCACACAAAGAACCCTTTTTGACAGAACAATCAAAATATTAAATTGAGCAAAAAATTAAGGACTGAGAAGAAAAGAGAAAACAGTACAGTACGTCTGCAGGAGGCAAGCCTCAATGGACTGCACCCACGGCTCCAAATCTAGGTATGTTAACTCTTAGAACTGCACAATCCTTGGTTAACGAGAAACTTCCTTACCCCCCCCCCCCCACACACACACACACACAATTCTGTGATCTCAAAGGTTAGCTTGGCAAGTAATCTTTGATGCAGCAAAGCAGATTTACTGTTTATGTTTTGCCATAACAGTGTGTGACATTTATAGGTGTCCCTGTTCCTTAGGTAGTAATACTCCATTTATAAAATCAGGAGGATGAGTTTCTACCCCCACTGTCTCTGTATCAACAACAGAAACATTTAAAAATTAGGAAAGTAGGCAAACATAACAGCAGAGGCCCTTGTCATGGAATCTTCTCCACCATCCAATTAGTCAAATAATATACAGAGACAGCAGTGAAACCAAAGTTAAGATCAGAACATTTTGGGAAATAACATGCCCACACTTAATAAATACATTTTATTTCACAAATGTCTGTAGTGAGGATCAGACTTTAATAGTTAATTCAGTTGAGAATGTCCAGACTGTTAAAGTGGTCATACTTATCATAGGACCATCTCTTTAATGAATTTTCATATTTCATCATATGTCACCTTTTGTTGCATTTTTGATTTTCAATAGCTTTCTCTCTCTAACATCATTTATCTTTGGTGGATCATGTCAGACATCCAGGAGAGTTATATATGCCTCTGATTTGTAAATGGGAAGAGTAAAAAATGCACTCTGTGAATATTCAGAATCTGTATATGCAGATGTACTGCAAAATATTTTGATGAACTGAAATTCACTGAGTGGTCATGGTCTTATTTAAGTTAATTTTAATACTGGGACATATCATGTGAATATTATGGGTATACCTAGTTTGGCTTAAATAATCAAAAATATTTTAACTGAGTGAAGCACCACATTGGTCACAAAACAAAACCTTTCTTCTGATTTTGTGATGTACGTCATTTATTTCCATCTAAGGAATATAAACACTGCTGGTTGCACGATGGCAGGCAGACAAGTGAGCAATACTAATGTTGGCATTTGGGGGCTAGAACAACTAAGTAAGGCATCCGATGCCTATTTCTGTTAATCTAATTCATATTGGATGTAAGTCATTCACTTCTATTCTGTCATTCCAGTATTTGCATATAAACATCCACCCATGATTAAGTTATGTACTGCCATTTATTCTTACTAGATTATTGTACTACAAAACTACTATTCATTTTAGTCTGTTTTCCTTCTCTGTTGGAGTTCAACATTTTCTTAATAACTTCACATCAGCTAATTGAATAGAAACACTTAGTGCCATATTAAGCTGTCAGACGAGCATTAAAATCACATACAATGCAAAGTTTTATCTCAGGGTAGTTTTCTAATACTAAACATAATAATTCCTCTTATGCTCCCTAAATTCTGTCATTAGTATGCATTATGTTTATACGATCAGTTTGTGTTACATACAAGTACCTTAATTCATGGACTCCTACAATGTGAGCAGCACAGTCACATTTTGATGCATTAATGTAAAGTCTTTTAGCCTTAGTGCAATTGAAGAACAAATGAAATAACTGTCTTATTAAAATATAATGTTTTTGCCACAAATAACTCTTTTATTGAAGTGTGTTTGTGTTCTTAATTAGGGTTTTAGTAAAGCTGACACTTTGACACTTGAAAATTTAAATATGCAAGTCAAATGGCTGTTTATTAACTATTTCACACACTCAGATGCCTGTGTTTTTAAAGGCTAAATGTAAAAACATTTTGCTTAGATTTTCTTAAAAACAAAAGTATTTACCATCCAAGTTAATACATGCACTTCACTGCTGTAGCCCTTCTGCCATCATTTTCTCCCAGAGGAGTAGGTGCACAGGTAGGCAAAGACACATGTGACCTGGTGCCTTGCTGAAACAAAGCATTTCCCTTTCACCTTTGCTGGGCAGGGAGCTACTACTGAATACATTACAAGACTGCATGTGTTTTACTCTGTCCCTTGGTACATTCACTGCTTTGTCTAATAATGACTTAAGTAGGACATGGGTGCCACTTTTATTTACGCTTGTGGTTAATCACTTCTGCTGATGTATAATTAGCTGCTGCAATAGATTTTTACTTTAATATTTGCCTGCTTTTTTAAGTTTCATGTTAAGCTCTAAAATGTTGTAGTCTATGCTGCCCAGCCTTAGCATAGTTATGCACTTGCTACTGTTCTGGAAAGTGTTATCTGATTATTTATTTATTTCCTGACTTCTGTTCATTTTATTATCAATAATTCTACTGTTAAACTGCAGTTTACAGTTCCTGTCTGTTTTCCATGGCATAACTAAGCTTTGGATGTACACTGTGCATTATTTCTTGTCCTGGTTGTTTTAGTCCACGACAACAGTTGATATATTTGTTTAGATCCTTGTTAATGTCTTCTCCCTTTTCATTCTAAGGCATACATTTTTCTGAAAAGAAGAGCATTTTTTTTAAATTATACCACCTAGTATGTATATTTTTTGCCTGGATAAATTTCCCTCAAATGTTTTTCATCTTGAAGATCACAGAACCTAGAAACAAATATTTTCATGACTGAAAGGAATGGTTGGACCACCTGGTATGCCCAATTCTTTTATTAAGCCATAACATATTCTTTCCAACCAAACTGTAATTTTTATTTAATTTACTAATTTGTTAACTAGGAAATGAACTGGTGTTTTTCAGACTTTTTTCAGCAGGCTGCAAGGGCACATGTTTAAAGTATGTTCATATACTAGACACACACACATACGTACAATTCCAGTCTCATTCCAAAAATGTTTTAAACATTAATGATCAAATCGTCAAGGCCATTTTCATGAAACCCAGTTCACCTAAACAGATTTTAACATTGTTTTTTGGGAGATTGGAACAACTACTGTTGTCATTGCAGCAGCTATTTGATGGAACTAACTGTGGGAAATCAAGCTTGTGTCCTGGTATTTGATGAAAAACATTTTGACAAAGTGAGCAGTAACTACATACAGATGAAAGGAAACACATTCAGACATATATAGTAGTATATTCAAGAGTGTCAAGAAACTGCTTAAAGCATAAATGGACTTTATTTACATTTTCAGAAGGTGAACTTAAGATGATTAAAAAATTCAAGCAATTCAATTCACTTACAGTCTGTTAACAATTGAAGTGAACCCATCTGCCCTTTAATTGTTTATAGCATCTCCCACCATTTCTACAATAAGTGGGATTCCTCTGTAGAATTCTAATTCTCTGTCAAAGACCTTTCACAGCTCTCTTCGAATCCTGACTCCCGGCTTCCCTGATCATCCCTAGAAGGGGAAATCTTCTCTCTCTCAGCATTAATCTGTGTATTTCTCTCTCCACAATAATGGTCAGCATCTCTCTCTCTCTCTCTCTCTCTCTCTAGCTTCTTCCACTCAGGGCAGGTAGTAATCCACTTCCCAAACTGCCCCAAAACTGCATTTTGAAATACCCCAACAGCAATTGCTAGGGAGCAATACATTACAAAAGATGGATGTATCTTTCCGTCTATCTATACACACATAATATGAGGGTTCTGTGTGTTTTGTGTATATGTTGCTACACAACATATACAATATATATTGTATATGTTGTTATATGAATATGGGGTAACCAAAATCACCAAAAATACCCTAAATTCAATAAAAAAATAGTTAACAGCAACAATCTGACACTTCTATGCACATGCTCTGGGAAATAACTTTGGAGCATGCAAGTCAAAATAGTGTTTTTTTGGGGGGAGATTCCCCTACTATGTATATATTCCTATTCTAAGATCACACAATAATGAGAAAAGGGCATATTCTCCAACAATGATATTGTAGAAGTTCATCTCTGTTTTGTCGACCAAGACAGATGCTGTCTTAATTACTGGCTCTCATATATCTATCTATCTGTCTATACATATAACACTCACACACTCAAAGAAATGCTATGTATGTTTTTTCATATATACATATATATATATATATATATATATATGGTTCTACCTGACATAGTCGAAACCACACAACACCGACAACCACATCACCGACACCACATATTCGACAGTCCATAAACACGAAACCACACATAACCGAGATAACCGACGGTACAACAAACGAAACCCCCCCCACCACACACACAATAATACAAAACAAAAAAAAAAAACATCCCTCCCATCCACCACACACACAACACAATATATATATATATATATATATAAAATAAACTCACACACACATGCAGATACACATGGACAGAGATCCTGTATATATATATATATATATATATATATATATATATATATATGTACAGTATGTTTTTATGTGTTTGTATATACATACATATATATATATATATATATATATATATATATATATATATATATACACACACACACACACACATAAACAAATACAAAGGTACTCACACTAAAACATGCACACAGAGTACTGTACCACACAGGTGTTTACTAGGTGGTGTTAACTTGGTGCATCCCCTACTGATATTCATGTTGTCACTGCTGGACCAGTTTCTGCATTCAAGCCCCCCCCCCCCTTTCCAGACAGGGACAGCAGGAGCTCCTTCTCCTCTCTGAATCATTTCTATGTTTGTGGCACACACTCTATAGTGAACATGTGTTGGTCAAAGTCTTGTGCCTTGTTTTTTAGACCAGAATTTCATATCAGATTCCCTCTATATCTGCTGTAGAGACCTCTTATGGTCACCCACATTTCCTGCACCACTCCTTATTCCACCTGGTTCTGATACATCTAGGCCATGTTACCATTGTCCAGGATGTCTGTGCCATGTAAACACTGGAGATATAATAATAGTTCATTCTCCTGATCTGTGAACTTTTCCAGCTGTTGCCTCTCTCAGAGACCCATGACAAACCCTGTATATATATATATATATATATATATATATATATATATATATATATATATATATATATATATATATATATATATATATATATATATATATATATATATACAGTATGTGCATTACAAATATCAGTGAAAGTGTGTGTTAGGCAGTATTTAGAAGCCTTCCACCTACAGCTTCTATGTCCCTTCCTACTACTCTGTTGTTAGTTATCAGGTCCCTTTACTTTTGTACATAATCCCCCAGGTTCCTATTATATAATCAAAGATGCAATCCTTCAAATGTGTGTTGATCGAACTTGAAAGCACGAAACAGCAAAATAGTGAAAAGGCATACAAACGATTTCTTTCCCTGGGAAAGAAATCACTTGGCCGCCTCCATTACTTTGCCATTTTTGTCACTGTAGTGCGATCTTGGAGTTGGTATATTTAAGTGTGTGTGTGGGGGGGGCACAGCCCCCCACTTTATGTAATGTTTTAAAATTTTTATGTATTTATTTTTTTTGTGGAATAGCGATTTTCTTTCCCCTGGGGAAAAAAATCACTGTTCCGAGTGTTCGGGATTGTAAGCTTTCGCTTACATGGGGTCGATAAATCAGTGTTTGCTGATTTAATATAGACTCAATCTCCCAGTATGTACGATCATCTGATGTCTGTAAGTTATCCCTACACCCCTTCCTGCACCTGCACATCCTCCTCATGTAGTTGTATAAACACAATGTTTTCCAGTTCCCATCACAGGTAGGTGTACAGGAGTCTTCAGCCCACTTGTATCATATGTGACTATTGCCTAGGTCCTACGCCACAACTACAATTACAGCCAGACATGACAGTGCAATGCCATTGTTCTGTGTTCCCCTTTGCAAAAGCCACTGATGTTTACACCTCTCAGCTATCCAGATTATTGCAGTATGTCCAGATTTTTTAATCATATTTTTGGTCCATTTGTCATAAAATTGTAGTTTACTGGCAAATCATTCAGGAGTGAAGTCAGAAAATAATGGTAAATATTTGATTTTTTAAGACTTTTTATCTTTTAGAAAATTCATACTAATGCAAAACCTGTTATTCTCCCAACTTTCTAAGTTAAAAAGTGTCCCTATTTTTAGGCCTTTGTCCCCCCATTACTTGTAGCTTTGTCCAGATTTCTTTCTCTGAGAGGTTGAGAGGTATATAATGCTGGAGCATGTTATTAGGAAGGTTTTCTTCCTTTAGTATTTGTATAAATATTATCTGCAGTCTTGTTAGATCTTGCTGGATAACAATGCATGCAAAGGTAGTTCTGTTGCTATGAATTAGCTATGTACTTTGCCCTAGAGCAGCACACTGGGATTGAAATAACAGAGCAGAGTGATTTAAACCCAACTTGTACAATGATGAGCAAATATGGCAGAGTGACAGTGTATGGTCATTGCATTCTATGGCAGTAGTAGATCTTTTAGAGCAAAAGCAAGTAAGTAATCCATGTATATGTATAGGTGTGTGTGTGTGTGTGTGTGTGTGTGTGTGTGTGCATTTGTGTACAGGGGCATGATTGTGATGGCATCATGTTATATGGGTGTGTGTGACTGTCCAGGCATCTGTATGTTTGTGTGTGTGTGTGTGTGTGTGTGTGTGTGTGTGTGTGTGTGTGTGTGTGTGTGTGTGTGTGTTTAGATAACTGTATAACATCGTTGTGTGGGTTGGTAGGACGTTTAATTACCAGAATTGCTCCAACTGTGTTGTGTTTGAATCTGACACTCGTGAGGTGCTAATGAGCTTTTGCACAACGTAACATTTTCATACCTCTGAATCACTTAATAGCGCCATGGTACTCTATACTAGAGCTCAGCAACACAGCCCTAGTCCATCTACGGTGATAATGTTTCTGAATAACCCCACTGCCCTTTACATGCCACATTATTATCAGTGATTTAAAAAAGTAGTGCGCTTGTCTTTTGTGATGGAAGATCAGCACACTGTGGGTTCTATTCCCACAATAGGTACTTGGATTCAGTTTTTCTAACCTGATGCTGCAGTGCATTATGGAGAGAGGTGGAGGTGCTGCCATGAATGAGAGTTGTCTGTATGACCTGTAGCTGACTCAGACAGATATAAAAGATCTCATGGCACTTGTTGATCTTACCCCGCAGTACTGATCAATCTGTCTCCAGTTAACATTGGTAACATCTAGTGGAACTAACACAAGCAACAAGCTATAAAGAAATACATTAAAAGAAATTATCTTAAGATGATGTTACAAACATAGCACAACACCCTCCAGGTCCTTTCTTGCTCATAATGGGATTTTTAAAGTTCTGCAGAGCACAGCATTCCTCCTTTTAAATTATAAGACATCACTGCCTGTGTGGTGAAACAATGCTTAGGCCTAATTATACATTTCATTAGGGTGAATCACTTTATAAATGGTACAGATAAGTCTGTTGATGGGTTACCATTAAATGAATTTTTTTTTCTTAATATAGTGCTCCACATGTTTGTATATATGTGTGTTTATATATCAACATACAGTGGGAAGAAATATTAATCTAATTAAACCCTGCACACAGGTTATGCTTAACTCTCGTGTATATTATGTAATTTTATAGTCATAGGTTTTTGTTTTGATACATACATACTACACCAGTTATGACATTTTTATTGGTGTACTTGTGTATTTTATGCATTTTATCTATCTTTCTATGTATCTGTCTGTCTATATACATACATACTTGCATATAGATACTTGCAATATGCTACAATATACAGCCATTAATATAGAAACATAAAACTGCACACAAATCTTTACAAAGATCACAGCAAGTATAAAAAAAATCAAGAAATCTGCAATACTCACATGACTATAACTATATTGCAAATATTGTTTTCAGTACCTTTTGCATACGTCTACAATAGGAAACAATCTGAAATGTAAAAATAATAGTCAAAGATTAGAAAGTTAATGGAAAAACTCTAGCATTACTGAGTTCAAAATTTGTAATATTCAGGATTCCAAGTTACTGCTTTGACTCTTACTGACCAGATTGTTAGAGTGCAAGACCTGAAAGATTGAACTTCGCTTGCATTGCTATAAACTGTGATTTATTTAGGAACATTCACAACATTTTATCAGGACACTAGCTCAGAGCTATCAATTGGAAAATGTAGAATTTCAGAATAAATGCAGGATATGGTAGTGAATTATGCACATTCTGATTTTTTAAATGGATTTTTATTTTACTTAGAATTCCAAATATCACCTTGTAAAAGTGTTACCCTTTGAAACTTTTCTTATTACCATTATCTAGTGGAAGTACCATAGTTATTTAACAAATCTATGTCCAGGCTGCAATATCCTTCAAGGAAGATCATTAACTGTATTTCATTATCTCCATATTGCCAAGGTCAGACTGTCCATCTTTCCTCTTTAGTACTGAGATGGGAATATGCTGTGACAATGGTATAATAGGCCAGAAAATGTCCAAACTGGGAATGATGGGAAATCAATAGAAGCTCATCAAAATAGCTCCCTCTTCCCTAGACACCAGGATGAGTTTCAACTTTGTGATCCTGATTTTACATTTGGAGGCTGCTTTAAGGGTTCTTTATTGGATATGCCTCAAACTTTTTGTAGGTTTAACATCATTATGTAGGACACTGCAGTTCTGCTTAAAACGCTTAATTCAAGATCATTGATTTTCTTCTGGAGTACTGAGGTAATGAACTTCTTCATCTCTTTTGCATGAAGGCCGCTTTGGGTCTGAAGCTCAGTTAACAGGGGCATGCATCAAATTCAGTGCTGACCAAAATGCCTGCATTAATTAGACTGCCTGCTGCTTATGCAAGAGTTGCACACACATGGTCTCGCGCATACAAAAACATGTACATGCAGAGACAGAGAAACATGAACAAACACATAAACATATATGTGTATCCACACATATATCTATATATTTGTGTGTGTGTGTATATATGTATACATATATGTATGTATGCACACACATATATATATATATATATATATATATATGTGTGTGTGTGTGTGTGTGTGTGTGTGTGTGTGTGTTCAGAAGAATTCAGGAAGCTATCATAACTATGAGTATTTTTGGCATGCATCAAAAAACAGAACATCAGTATTGCAAAATATATTGCTAAAGAGACAAAAAAAGGATAATGTTTTAGATAGTTGACCAAAAAAGTTGTCTGCCCAAATGTTTCTACTCTTAGACTAGACCTGTTCCTTAGGTGGCAATAATGACTACATATGTACAGTTACAAATACATAGATACCTCTCAACTGTACAGATTTCCACAGAATGTCTAGATTTTTGGCCTGTTCCTTTTTTTCCTGGCAAATCACTGGGATGATCTCAGGATTGTAGTCACTAAATAATGACATACGTTTGAGTTTCAGACTTCAAATTCTTCAGAAAATGTATGTTAAAACAAATCCTGTTACCCTAGCAACTATCCAAGTTTATAACAGCAATATTTAAAATATGTCGCTATTTGTACCCACATTTTGTCAAGCTTTCTACAGTATTTTTTTGCATTAAGAGGTTGAGAGGTGTGAATACATACAGACACAAAAGTATATGACACTTGGTCATATACTCATATATGTGAAATTCAAATGACTGAGGAAAACTCCTTGATATGCACTTCATCAAAAAATCCACAGAGGATAAGCCTTCCTGCACACCCCTCCCCCACAACTTGTGCTAATTATATATATATTTAAATATATCAACTCTGAAATTGGTCTACAGTAGGGAAAGAGTAAATTCCCTGATTCTATGTGATGTTGCAGAGAAACAAACTGGCAGTGTTCGATCAGTTGATTTCCAATTTTTTTCCATGCGATGATCACAGAATTCGGCCACCTGAATAGCACTCATACACACAAAGACACATGCTATGTAATATTAAAGACAGTAAAGACCAGTAGTGTTAGAAAAAAAAAAACAGAGTGGTTTATTGTACAAAGATATAAAAATGAAGGTAGTTTGGCTTAAGAAAAGTTCACAGTAGGTCACTATAGCTATGATACAATCTGTTTTTAGTAGGTCTCTCTCTCTCACCGACCTCTCAGTAGTACCTCTTTTTCTTAGATTCCTGAAACAGGAACAAGGTTCAGCTGCCACATAATGCATTCCTCCAGGTCTTCATTCATACTGCTCTCTTGGACATCAAGCATGGTAAATACCACTCTCTAAATGGGCTTCATTTATCCTTCATTTTCATATGACATTAATTGCTTCATTAAACAAAACCTGTTCTGACTAATACAGCAAAGCCTATCACTCTCTCTCTCTCCCTCTCTGACTCTCTCTCTCTCCCCCTCTGTCTGACTCTCTCTTTCTCTCTCCCTCCCCTCTCACTCTCTCTCTCTCTCGCCCCCTCTCTTGTTAATAGTAATGTTTTTATTTAGAGTGAAGTGATACTTCTATGGTAATCCACTTCTATTTACTGTATATGCTTAAAGGAAACACTTCTTATTTACAATAGCAATTCTCTTCAGATACTCCACACATGAAATTCAGAACTATTTATCAGACTGGGAAGGTGCTGCCCTGGGTGAAAGCCTTTGAAGGGCACAGTCGGCAGGCTCTGATGCCATGGAAGTGTAGTACGAGCATTGATTTATCTAGCCTCGCACTTATTACGACTTCATAAATGAATGCCAATACTGCATTTGTAGTCATGGCTGAAGTTCTTAGTGTGTAGTTGTTTACGTGAAGAGACTAGTTGAGTCTATCTGAAATTCTTCCTCCATCACCACTTTACAGCTTAATAACTAAAGAAATATATAATCAAAGTTAATTCAGTTCAGAATTACAGCACATATTCTGCTTGCAGAGGGTTCATACTCAAAAGTTCCCAGGAAAAATATGCGAGGAGGTTGGAAAGGAGACTTGATCCAGTAGTCAAGCCACTGATCCAGGAGGACCAACGGGGGTTCTATCCAGGCTGTAGAGCAATAGGTTAACTTTTTGTACTTATGTAGATATACAAGGGGTCATGGGTGTTCATGGATACTGTCTATTTGTTGTTTGTGGATCTGCTGCCTGCATAATACTGCCTACCATGGAATGTCTTGTGGAAGTGTTACAGCAGTACTAGGTTCCATTACTATATGCCATACCATCTCACATGCCTCTGTTTGGTAAGAACTGTCACCACATTCTTGAAGTGAATGAGTGAGGGCACTGAGGACTAGGAGACTGACCAGCAGTCTGGTGCAATGCATAAGTACCGCAGGTATTACACCAGACTGTGATGGGGAAGCGATAGCTGAGTCACGGAATCAAGAGCTCAACTTTCTGGCCAATGTATGCCCTCATCTATGGTTATGGGCTCTGGGTTGTGACCAAAGGGATACAGTCACAAATAAAGACAACAGTAATGAGCTTTCTTCAAAGAGTATTTCACCTCATTGTCCAAGACAAAATGAGGATCTTGGCAATCTTAGACAGCTTGTAATACAGCCACTGCTCCTTTGTGATGAGAGGAGTCATTTCGGTGCTTTGTGAGGTCGTACTTGGCAACCTCCACCAGGAAGTACACCAAGCATAGCCCACAGGTCAGAAACCCCAGTACACACCCAGGACTTCCTAAATGGGTTAGATCTCTCATTTTACATGGGAATACTTACGGATAGGAAATTCTCGCCTACCCAACATATTGTACTACTGTTACTCTTACCAGGGCAGTAGATTTAGAAAATGACATTGCTGCTGTTGCTGATGATTATGGCAACTTTAGAATCTGATTTAAACTTGAAATTGTAGCACAATTATTTTAAAATGGGAAATTTACTGACCTATGATTTGCTGATATCCCTTTCTCTTGTCTCTCCAAAGCCATCACATTCCCAGTGTTGACCATTCCACTAACCTATTCCTTCTCCCTTACTCATACAGACACAGCATCCAGAGATAAAGCTAGTTATTGTGGTGCCTGGTGCAGTCTCCCAATCTAGCACTTCCATCAACATTAAGTTGAGCATTAAAAAAAGATCCACAGACTTTTGAAGACAGAGAAATCAGCTGCTAGAGTTTATGCAAAACACTGAGTGCTAAGCTGAGTAACTTCAGACTATAAATGCTAACATTAATTTCTGAATGCCATTAATGCACTGAAGACCAATCAGTATCTGCCTATTGTGTCCCCTAACACTTTGTATCTGAGGCAGCTTACCTATCTCCTCACCCTAGCTATACCTCTATAGCATCTCACATAGACGGGGAGTCTTCTCTTCCTGGAGTAAAATACATTTCAATAACCTTAACTTATTTTTCAGGCAGTGCATGACAACTGAGAGCCATTGGGCCATTCTTCACAAGAAGCTTAGGAACTGTTTCTTCCTAGTCTAGCCTATCACCTGGTGGTTGACATGCCTGTCCTTGCTACACTGTCTCAGCAATGCATGCACATGTTTCTGCATGCATATACAAAGAGGTTGGCTGCATGCATAGCATGGTGAATACTAAGTTTTTAGCCATGCTCCATGGGGATATATATTAGGCATTACCTTTCAGCATGGGTTTTCAGCTTTGCAGGAGACCACACCCCCTCCCTTCCACCAAGGTAGGCAAGCTGACATTGACTACTCAATCCTACCCTCATCTGGTTGTCTTTTCTATATCTATCTGAGTTTGTGTCATATGGATTGTAGGGAGGGATCTATCCTTCTATGCTACTGGGCTGCTATTTGAACCTGGGTCATTTGGGTTGTAGTCATTGTTTTTATAGTTGTTTGCCACGTGATTCTTCTAGCTCCAGTGATGCTATTGAACCCATGCCATATAGGCTGTAGTCAGGGTTTTATACTTAAATACTACCTGGCTCTTTTAGCTCATGAGATGCTGTTTGAACTTAGGTCAAAGTAAGGGATTTAGCTCTCTCTGCCGCAGTGCCATCTATAAGATGTAAGTGTCTTCACAATTCTCTTTGTCTATCTCTCTCTCTCTAACTTTAATGGCCAACTGTAAACAGGAATGTGGGTAATAATGAAACTTGTCATCATATCTATTTATTCTGTCTAGTTATATATATATCTATATATCTAGCTATATATATATATATATATATATATATATATATATATATATATATATATATATTTATAGTTGTTAGTTTGAAGCTTATTATAAACACGAGTATGTCTTGCACATGACATAGTCTGTATGTTACAATACATATCCTTTAAGTTCAATTATTAAATAATCTTTGTTTTGAGCTCAGCTCATACAACAGGACTAGCAATCTATCTACTGTACCAGCCGGAAAATCATCCAAAGCAGAGGACTAAGCCTGTAAGGTGCTGATCACATCAATATTACAGTATATTAACACTGATTTGCAGAAGCATATGACCAATTTAAACTGGTTCAAAGGTAAACAACCAGAATTCAGTTGTAAAATATAGTTTATTCTTAACAACATTTTTTTCTAGTGACTAATCTTGGGATTCTGAATAGAGAAACTTATTTTAGCCCAGATGCTTCAATTTTTCAGTCCAAAGCACATTTTCATTTTCTTAGCATGTCTGTCTTCTTGAAATATCGGTGTTATTAGTTACAAATACAATTTATAGATGAAGCCAATCAATGATACAGCACTGCACATAGAAATTACTGCTTCACTGATTCTAAATACTTCAATGATCCTGTTTTGAAAACAGTTGCATTTGCACATGATTTATAATCAGTCACTTCTGCAGGTAAGGAGGAAGAGATACCAATCTCAACTCCAACCTAAATTGGACTGAACATTTGATACTATACATGCAGAGTATTATCACAACAGAAGAAATATTTGCATGGAATGAGATTCTTATTGCATGTAAGTTTCTTAAATGTGGTATTTAGATCAACACACATTTATACCCTTAAATGCTGTAATGTTATGCACGCTTTGAACTAATCCACATATCTGAATGTGAAAAACTTCCTGGCTAAGGTCTACAGTATGGCAAATGCAACATTTCTCATAAATACTCATTGAAAGATGGCTTAGTTTTAAAATACTGAACACTGAGCTAAACTAACCTTCGGATAGGAACTGCTATACATTCTTTCATTGTTTTTGCTTTTCAGTGTTATCGCAGTAGATTTATAACAGATGACTATTGCAAGAAGGAAACAGAAGCTAAATACCTACTTCTGGAAGCAGCTGTGTGCACTGAATACAACGCATCTCCTTTTGCAAAAATAATGTAATCCTGAATTACCTATAACCACTGTCTTGTTTATGAAGCACAAGAGAAATACATGCATTTTAGTTTGGGATGCCATACTAAAAACTATCAAAAGTAAGGGGAATAAGCCCTGAAAGTAAATATATAATGCTATATCTGATTTTTGTCACTATTTTGCATTACACATTCACTATAGCCTTTTTGAGAGCTCATTATATTAATGAAGTAAAACATTTAGCTCCTGCAAAGCATGAAATTTCATATTAAAAATGTGACCCAGCTGTACACTGTAATATGTTGTGGATTGCAGCCTGGTTTTATGCACAATGTTTGTAGCAAAACATTCTAAGTAAAAAAAAAAAAAAATAGACTGAAATGAAATGCTCAGTGAAAATGATTTGAAAGTGAACATTTTACTAGATAACAGACAGAATACTTTATTTGTTTAGAGTCTAGTTTTGAAAACTGATAATATTTCCGTAGCATGTAAAATTTATGAGAATATAATTCTGATCAATAATGTCTGTGGATGGACAAAAAGGCTGGCTGGAAAATGTTTGTGTTGGTCACTGTGGTGATCGAGAATACAGAATATTGTTATTAAGATGTTTAAGAAAAACAGTGTATTAGAACACTTTTATTTCACTTATTTGTGTGTAACACTAGATGCACTAACTACTTAAGTAAAGAAAACTGAAAGAAGAGGCAGAATAGCACACAGACTGCATCAGCAGCAGAGTTTACATAATTTCACTGTTTTTAGCAACTGATGTAAAAAAGTCTAAATGCACCTCAGTATCATTTTTTAAATAGATTAGTGCCGGCCAATGCAAGATACTTTTTTTTATCATTGATTAGAAAAAAAAAAAACACAAATGGGTTAAAGATGGAGGCCATAGATAACCCAAGGCTTCAGTTCATAAAACCCCATACCTGTTCTCTTTGCAGACAAAAGGACTAAATGCCCTCAGTCATGTGGCTTTATTGTTTCAAATGGTAACGTTCCTTTTTCATCGAGTCAGAGATCAATGATGCACAACTCATTAAAGGCAACTTGACAATCACGGTTTTGTTCAAATTCACCTCATGAAATGAAGAACTGTTTTCCCATAAGGTAACAGGGCTAACTACTATGTACAAGAGGAGGGGCAGGCATCTTATGTGGCATAAAACGTGTTGAGGGGGCAGTGCCTCCCACAGAAATCATTTTTGTGTATATTTTATGTCCTTCATTCAAGTAGTATTTAAGTTAATTGTGTTCACTGAAACATCATTCTGCAGTTGTTTTCAATTAATTTACCATAAAATGAATCAAGTATTCGTAGTGTCATTGGAAGCCAATATCATGTAGTGGATGCTAAATGGTCCCTAAGGAACAAGGCAGCTGAAATTTACAAAGCTGTGGACTTGGTTAGTCAGCTATGTATCTTGCATGTTGCCTGTGTAACAGAAAAATACAAACGGTGACATCCCTTAACCCAGTTTACAAGAATGCCTTTTAAACTGAAACCCAAAGTACAGAAATTCATTATATTGTAGTGTAGATATTGCTGCAAGAATTAGAAATTAGACGAAAAATTGGCTGATGAATGAAGAGAATGAGAGAGAGAGAAGGTTGGATGATGTGGGGATAGTGAATCAAGAAGTGAAACAGTTTAGCAAGGAGTAAGTATGGACAGCTATGAAGAGGATGAATAATGCAAAGGCTGTTGGTCCAGATGACATACCAGTGGAAGCATGGAGGTGCTTAGGAGAAATGGCAGTGGAGTTTTTAACCAGATTGTTTAATGAAATCTTGGAAAGTCAGAGGATGCCTGCTGAGTGGAGAAAAAGTGTTTTGGTACCTATTTTTAAGAGTTGTAGTAACTACAGAGGGATAAAACTGATCAGTCACAGCTTGAAGTTATGGGAAAGAGTAGTGGAAGCTAGGTTAAGAAAGGAGGTGATGATTAGCGATCAGCAGTATGGTTTCATGCCGGGAAAGAGCACTACAGATGTGATATTTGCTCTGAGTGTGTTGATGGAGAATTTTTTAATGAAGGTCAGAAGGAGTTGCACTGTGTCTTTGTGGATTTAGAGAAAACATATGATAGGGTGCCTAGAGAGGAGTTGTGGTATTGTATGAGGAAGTCAGGAGTGGCAAAGAAGTATGTAAGAGTGGTACAGGAGATGTACGAGGGTAGTGTGACAGCGGTGAGGTCTGTGGTGGGAGTGACAGATGCGTTTAAGGTGGAGGTGGGATTACATCAAGGATCAGCTCTGAGCCCTTTCTTATTTGCAAAGGTGATGGACAGGTTGACAGACGAGATCAGACAGGAGGCCCCATGGACTATGATGTTTCCAGATGACATTGTGATCTGTAGTGAGAGCAGGGACCAGGTTGAGTAGACCCTGGAGAGGTGGAGATATGCTCTAGAGAGGAGAGGATAGAAGGTCAGCAGGACTAAGACAGAATATGTGTGTGGGAATGAGAGGGAGGATAAAGGAATGATGAGAATGCAGGGAGTAGAGTTGGCCAAGGTGGATGAGTTTAAGTATTTGGGATCAACAGTTCAGAGTAAAGGTGAGCGTGGAAGAGAGGTGAAGAGAGTACAGGCAGGGTGGAGAAGAGTGTCAGGAGTGATTTGTGACAGACGGGTACCGGTAAGAGTGAAAGGGAAGGTCTACAAGAGGGTAGTGAGACCAGCTATGTTGTATGGGTTGGAGACAGTGACATTGACAAAAAGGCAGGAGTCAGAGCTGGAAGTGGCAGAGTTAGAGATGTTAAGATTTGCACTGGGTGTGACAAGGATGGACAGGATTAGGAATCAGTATATTAGAGGGTCAGAGCAGGTTGGACAGTTTGGAGACAAAGCAAGAGAGGCGAGATTGCATTGGTTTGGACATGTGCTGAGGAGGGATGCTGGGTATATTAAGAGAAAGATGCTAAGGATGGAGCTGACAGGTAAGAGTAAAAGAGGAAGGCCTAAGATAAGGTTTATGGATGTGGTGAGAGAGGACATGCAGGTGGTTCATGTGACAGAGTAATATGCAGAGGACAGGAAGAAATGGAAACAGATGATCCGTGGCAACCCCTAACGGGAGCAGCTGAAAGAGAGGAAGAAGAAGAAGATCAGCACTTTATATAAAGATTCATTTGCAGGAGGGATTATCCTTTCATGAACATCAACACTTTATACAGATTCATTTGCAGGTGGAATAGTCTTTTCAGCTCAATATGTACAAAAAATATTTTCTTGCAACTTCCCTCACTTATGATTTTGTTTTTTATTTATTTTTCCAAAATATTAATGCTGCTTTTAATTTGCCATTTTCCATGTTATATAAAAACAATGATCAAACATGGATACTAGTTTTTATTAACAAATAAAGATTTAATTCAACACATTTTTATTATTTACCAGCACATAATGTTTAAGGTGTTTACCTCATAAATATAAGGTGCAGGGTTTGATTCTGATCTTTGATTATTTGCTTGGCTTGTAATGGTCTGCAGACTGATAGCTTTGTATTTTCCTATGAATCTCTTCATAATGCTTGCTATCTTTTATCAAAGTCTTAAGTTCTTGTCTTATCTTTTGCCTTTTCCTTATGTGCCCAAATGTATTTTTGGCCTTTGCTACCACTTTAATTACAAAACTTTTACATTTACAACATCCATTCCTTTTATGCTTTTTTTCTCAAAGTTACCCATCACACTGTTGAATTCTATCCTATTATATGCCTTCTTGTTCATCAATGAAGAATTTTTTTCCACCTATTTGTCTTCTTTCATTTATACTATTCTCTTTTCCTTTTTGGATAATCCCCTTAACATAGTCCAACTTTTCTTCAATTATTGTATTTTCTTTTTCAAATGACATTTCCTACTCTTCATTTTCTAAAATTCTCATTTTTAGAACTGCAAACATTATGGTAAAATTTCAACACAAAAATCACTGTGATCATATCCCACACAGAGCTATTTATTTATTTGCATTTGTTAACCAGGTGAGTGGACTGGCCCGCAGACAGGTTTCAGCCTTGACCCGGGCCCAAGAGGCAAGACATTATAGATACATGCAATAAGCAATTACATGAAAGTTAATAGTTATTTATATGGTTTACGACAGAACTGCATCTATAATCCACTATTTTCTGTTTGATCAAATTCTCCTTCCTGATATTTAAATTTCCAAGTTATCCCTGCGTGAGCTGAGGTCAACCACTTCTTTTTTTCCTTACCATCAGGCCGACTATGTATTGCATTAAGCCAGAACTAACATCCATTCACTATTACTTGAATCCATCCTCCTATTATAATCTAACAGTGCTGTTATCTCCCTGTTAGTTTACAAACAGCAAAAATTCCACATCTTACTTGAACTTTCATTCATACTTAACAAGTTATCTGAGAAATATGGAGTTACAACAAGAAATTTAAAGTTATCTTACATTACCATTATCCCTGAGAGAGAGAGAGAGAGAGAGAGAATATGATCAGAATATATGTCATATAAAAAAAGATAAAATAACTGTGCAAGTATTTTAATGGGAATGTAAAGAGAAAGTTTTGTTGCAGCTTTGTGACATGGTACTATAGTTTTGAAAAGGATTGACAGGAAGAGATTAAATGAATGAGGGATATGAATATGTTGCCATATTTAAAAAGCTGGGCATAGTAATGGCAGAGGAAATAAATACATGAAAGGTTAGGAATGCATTGATGAAGAGTTTTAGAATCAACAAAATAAGCTGGGGAGGCGTGATAGAATAAAAAAGACAATGAAGGAAATGCTCATCCTTGAAAAATAATAACTTGGGTTTCATATGATGACAATTATGAAATAAAGGAGGTTAAGAACATTAGATGTGCTATTATGCTGAGCCTCTAAAATAGCAATTGGAATGATGCCATTGGAGAATTACATGGGACATTAACTACAAGGGGTTAAGGAAATATTGACAGCACACATTGATATCAATTTCATGAATTTTTTTTCTTCCTTTTCTATATTGTTCTTCTCAGTTTATTTCTCATAGAATCAGTGGCAGCTAGTGACTTAAAATCAAAAGTGGAGGGGCTGCAGGAGACAGCTGAATGGGTGGGGCCAAGGGGAAGGGGTGTGGATAACCAGAAAGGGGTGGGGCTATGCTCAAAACCACAAAAACTGGGAGTTTAATTAAATACTCTGCTCTGGGTGCCAAACCATCATTATGAAAGTCCAATCAAGACAAAATGAAGTGTCAAAAAAATATTTCAATGCATTGGCTACATAACCGCTTACTTAATATCTAGATGGAAACAAAAAGGTTGTGAGGCATGCAAAAATAAATTACTTTTTACATACATTACTGGAATGCCAGTCAAAATCAAGTGTAAAAAAACAAGCAGCATTCAACTCAAACCACTTCTCCTTGCATTGCAGTTCTAATTATAATTTATATTCAGTTTTATAAAAGTACCAAGTAACATGCTGAAAGTAGCAATCTCTAATATCCCCACTTGTAAAACTGTTTCTTATCCAGAAAAGACCTGCGGCCTGACAACAACTATCTACTTGTTACATGGGGAAAACATGATCAAAGTAAAAAATGAATAGCAAACATGAAACAAGCTCAAGATAAATTGCTTACAGGATTACTGCACATGTTATGGACCACACATGACAGATTGGCATTCTGTTTATTTTATGGGTAAAGCCTGCAAAGATGACTGCAAGTCTCCAACAAATCTAATGAGCTTCTGAAAATACTGTAATACTGTACTTTATTACAAATACTGTCATATGCATTTCAATACCTAAGACTTGTATGTTATCTAGTTATGCAAATATTCTCTGCATGGCAACAACAAAAAGGCTTTCAATCTTGGTAATTCTTTAACAGTATGCTTATTAAAGCTTACTTGTATCTTGCAATCTCTGGCAAGCTTACCTGATTGGTCATTAAAGCATTGCTACTTAAACACAGAGCAACAGGCACTGCAACAACATGCATTTTCTGAATAAGAAGAAGCATACATCAACAGTATAATAATATGACAGAAAACCAGAACATTCTTCAAAATCAAGGACAGATGAAAAGCCACTGTAGTACTTGTGTCTACCTTGGATGGCAGGATACTCTGCATGCTTACACTGCATAACTGCTCCTTGCCTTGCTTGGACACATCCAGAGTCACTACATGGGGTAGTGGGGTGCAACAAGTATGTCACAATTTGAAATGTCTCTGGATAATGTTGATTGCCCTGACACAGTTGTCATACCTCTCAACCTCAGAACAAGAAATCTGGACAAAGCCATAAATAGAAGTGGGACAAAGGCCCAAAATAAGGACAATTTTTAAATACTGCTCTTATAAACTTAGAAAGGTAATGGAATAGTAGGTATTGTATTAGTATGAATTTTATGAAGGGTATGAAATCTGAAACTCAAATGTCTGTCATTTTCTAACTTTAGTATTTAATGATTTGCCACTAATTTGCCAGAAAAACACAATTTTATGAAAAACAGACCAAAAATATGATGCAAAAATATAAAATAGCGCACAACACAGCTGGGAACCTGTCAAAGAAAGTACACTTTTTAAATATTAGTACTGTTAAGTTGAGCAGCTGACAAAATAAGAGAATGTACATGCATTTCTGAAATAAAAGTAATCTATAACTCTGATCATTACAATTACTTATTAATTGTAAACTCTCCATGTTTTCTTCCAAAATTACCATTTTGCAGAGGGATTATTAAGGGAAAAGTAACATTTTGAGCCAAAATTGGGACAGCTGAGAGCTTTGGATATACCTAATTTATTTGCATGTACCTCTCAACCACTAAATGTAGGAAATCTGGACAAGGCCAAATATATTGGGGGAAACATACAAACAGTACTAAAAATTGCTCTTGGATAAACTTGGACAGTTGATAGAATAACAGGTCTTGCTTTATAACAATTTTTTCTGAAGGGTATGAAGTCTGAAACTCAATGTCTGTCATTATCTAGTGACTTCATTCCTAAATGATTTTCCAAAAAAACACAAATTTTATGAGGAACTAAGCAAAAATCTATTCATTTTGCAAAAGTCTGGACAGTTGAGAGGTATAGTTCAGCCGGAGCTGTCTGAGTTTGCTGCCCTTTCCCCCCTCACAAAATCATGTTTGAATGGGGCCTCCCCCCTGCAGCCATTCCAATGTTCCTTTACTTAGCTATTTCATCCCATTTACCATAAACACTGTAATGTGCATATTACTTTACTTCTATGATGATTTGGATTTTATTTAAAAGTTTTATTTTATATTTGACAGCACAAACACTAGTTGACATCTGCTAAACAAAGCAATGCATTCTCACAATGAAAATAGACTTAGCATTAAAATTTCTCTGTCCTTGAAATTCACATTCATTGAAACCCACATTCAAAGAAAATACATCTGGCCAGTGGCAGACAAAGATTAACTTTGGGCTGTTTTCAAATCACAGGCTTTTTGCACACGAAACATACATGTGTTCTTTGATACACCTTCCTGATTGTATTACATTAGATTGTATAATATACAGTACAGTTGTTCGACTGCATTTTAAATTTATTTTGAATATTTTTCCAGTAAAGAATGAAACAAAATGCATGCACCAATAATGACAAAACTGCCCAATTCAGAACATTTCCTTCATAAAAGTCTACTCAAATTTCTAAAATCCACCAGTCATCTAAATAATTCCACACTAGATACCAGGAATGCTTTATAAAGCATGTCTTAAAGGCACTTAAAAAAAAAGCAAGGCAATATGGATTTTTTTTGTGTGTGGGGGCATTACTACACACCATGGATACTTATATAGCATGCCTTAAAGGCTCTACAAAGGACTCAAATCCTGTACCCTCCCACCTCACACAGAGGATGTTAGTCCAATTTACTAACACTAGAGATCAGGGAAGCTTGAAAATAGTACCTAATATGTATAGTGAAGGTGGGGGTTAATAGCTTTTGCTACTAACTCGTGTAAAGTTAAGAGGTGTTTAGAGAGAGAGAGTGAGTGAGTGTGTGTGTGTGTGTGTGTGTGTGTGTGTGCATTTATGTATATGTGGATGTTTGAATGTGTGCATTTGTGTGGGAGAGTGAAGAAGGGTGCCTGTTGCCAACACAATGCATGTACCGCCAGTGTTAACTACTGCAGGAGAGTGTTGATTCTAACTGGTAGTAGTTTTTGGTTATTCAGAGGCATGAAAATTAGCTGATAAGGAGATTTTTTTCTGATTGTGGGAAATGTCTCACAACATAACACATCTTGTAAACAGCTTCCTTTTACTGCAGTTCTTAACATGGGTGGTGGGGTTGTTTATAAATCCTCAGGATTGTTTTCAAATTTCAGTAAATATTTGAATAAACAAGCACTTGGAAAACAACTTGAGCCTGGCTAGTTACTAGGTATCTCCACCAAAGAGGGCATTCTCAGGACTGCAACACCCACCCCCTTTAAAAGTACAACACAGTGCAGTATCAGCAATGCATCTACATACTGTGGGAGTAGAACCCACTGTGCTCTGCATCAAAAGCAAGTACACTACCTGTTGTGCTATTAACAATGCAAGCAGACTCAGCATAAGCAGGACTAAACTTCTCTTCCCCTGAAGTTCCCAGATCCTTGTAAAATCCATGACACTCAACTGCATCTCTCAACGTTGCAGCACAAGAAATCTGGAAAAAGCCAAAATGTATTGCGGGGGGACAAAAGCCCAAAAACAAATTTTAAACATTGTTTGTATAATCTTGGAAAGTTGCTAGAATAAAATGCTGTGTTACCACCATGCATTTCACCGCCAAGTCTTGAACCCAGGACCCTGTGCACTATAGTCAGAGCAACATACCTCTATGCCAAATTAGCTGTTTCTGCAAAGATCGGAAGACTGAAACTTAAATGGCTAGCATTTAGCGAATGCAGTTCTCACCATAGCGCTCAACCTCTTAGCACAAAAAACCTGGACAAAAGCCAATAATTGGGGAATACAGCCCCCAAAATAGGGACAATTTTCAAATATTGATCTTATAAATTTAGAAAATTGCTAGAATAAAGGGTTTTGTGTTGCCATGTACTTTTTGAAGAATATAAAGTCTGAAATTCAAATGTCTATCATTATTTACTGAATTCAAAATCCAGAAAACCACACATTTTATGAGGAATAGAACAAAAATATGAGCAGGGAATTAAGTAAATGCTACCTGTATCCACAGTACAGAGTTTGAGCCTGTCTCTAGCCACCAGATAGATGTAACTAGGGCAAAACACACATGGATACAGACACACACACATAGACACACACACACACAAACAGAAACATACACCTTCTACCTGATGTCCATAGTTGTAGTCTCAAGCTCAGTAACAAATGGTCCTGGTCCTTTGAGAGCAGCAGCTAGTAAAGCAGATCAAAGCTCCATAACAAATGGTCCTGAGAGCAGCAGGTAGTACAGCCTTGAAAAAGCTCCATAACAAATTGTCCGGTCCTGCGACGGCTACTATAGTACAGACTTAAATTGTCCAGTCCGTGACAGCAACAGCCACTACAGACTTGGTCCCGTGAGAGTAGCTACAGGGTTACAGTATCCAGACTGCAGTCTGATTCCCTTCCAGTCTATGCGGTTGTAACCACATAGACTGATGGGACATCTGCAGTCTGATGCCTTGTTTCCTAATCCGGATTGCTGTTTAACCAGTCTGAATTAGGAAACAAGACATCTAATTTTAATGTTTTTTTTTCTTTCCTTTTTACAGCTGGGGGGCTGCAGTCCAATAGCATGAGCCGCCACTGCATAGAACCATGAAGCTATTTTGAGGAAGTGGATTAATCCATAATATTTTTATGAATTCTTTTACATAATGCAGATTAATGGAAGGTGAAGAGAATTATGGTCACCATACTCTATGGCTTAGAAATGAAAAGGAAGAAGCAGGATCTTTCTGAAAGCGGAGGACCATAATTGCAATTCTCAGTATAACATGTATGTATACAGCCACAGATTGTTGTACTTCTTACTGTTCTCTTTAATTTGTGCCTTGGTGTAGAAGAAGAATAAAGCTCTGACTATGGCCAAGGTAACCTGGGTTGAATTACCAGCTTGAGCATCTGAGCCACTGTAAAGGGGAAGACGTACATGCTCATTATGGGGGGGGGGGTAATGCACTAATTCACACATTGTGATGGATCTCTGATGGAGGCTGGGTGTGCACAAGGGGTGCTGTCTTTAGGGATGTGGGGTCACTAGCTATGTAACTGCCAACATGCTGCATTGCATGTCCATCCACAGATGTTATGGGTTCACTGCAGGGGTCCCTCTTCAACATCAATATTACACTGCTCTAGGGTGCCTTGATCTCTCCTTGCTGACCTTGAACATGGGTCAAGGAAAGACTGTGGGAGGCTTGTTGGGCTTGGTAGACCCAGTGAACAAGGAAAGACTCCAAGGAATAACCGATAGTCAGCTGTAGGGGCAGAGGGAGCTAGCATTTTTTTCTTTTTTATAAATCCTATTCACCCCGCTCTAATGTACAGTAACATCATTGTTTGTATATGTAAGTGGAAGGGATGTGGCAGGTGTCACCTACCATGCTGGGTGGTCAAAGGAAAAAATGCTTTATAAGCATCACACCAAGTTTTTATAGTCATGGTATGAGACTGAAAACTAGTAACACAGTCCATCTGGGTTTTAAGACAGAAAACCAATAACAAAGTCTAACTGACTTTAGACTACTTCAGGTCTTCTATAACTGAATATTCAAAATTTGCTTGTTCAGGTTCCAGCTTTGAAAAGTGAGTGAAGCTCAGATTCTCGTGCAGTGAAACATTTATTTCAAACTTAGGCAGAACATGATATGACGATTTGGAAGTGAGTCCAGAAAAAGAAGTAGAGGAGTAGAGTCAAAGGGAAAACTGGTTAAAATGTACACCTTCCAGTCTAAGCAGGACAAGAGTGTTGGTGTGTGTGTGTGTGTGTGTGTGTGTGTGTGTGTGTAAGAGACTGTATGCATGCATGCATGCCTGTATATGTAAATACAAAAGGGGAGTGTGGATATCTGCCTGCACGCCAGTGTAAATGTGTGCACATGTGTGGGAGTGTATGTGTTTACAAGTTATATAGAAACAGCTATTTCTTTAGGTAAGTAATGACTTGTCAGGTTTGTTGCTACAGAATCTAGCAGGATAACAGTCTGAAGAAACAGCTAAATGTTGGGAATGACAGGGGGAAGTATGGTTTAAGTACAACTTTAGAAAATAAAGAGAATAAAGCCTGGATACTGGAAAAAAGGTATGATGCTAGAAGGCATTGGCTGGCAATTTTTCTTTGGGCACATCTGGGTAAAAAGCTGACATCTTACATCGTTACTTGCTGAATGACAGTGAAACAACTGTATGTAGTTGACACATTATTTTGTCTGCCCCAACTGATACAGGAATGACATCTTTTACCTGAAGTGCTAAGTTTTATTACACTAATATTATATTTGCTTTATAACAGAATGAGAAAATTAGCCCATGTTGCTTGTCCTTTACGTGCATTTGCCATTCTACTTTGGCTTCTTTCCCATCACCCCTCTTCCTCTTCTCCATTTGCCACATGGCTTCTCGAATGCCTTTATGCATTTCTCTTTCATTTCTTATTGTGGCATTCTATCACATGGGTCCACAACATCTCCATGCAGAAGTTATTTTTGGTGATCCAAGGATTACTTGGTCCATGCAATCTGCTGCCTGTGCCCTCTCCCCCCCCCCCCCATCCCTTATATTTGGGAAAAGCTTGTGGCACCTATCTGGCATGACATTGTTGAGGTAAATTATGCCCCACTTGTTTCTTCTGGTCTCAACTGAAAGTAACTTAGCTTCACTATTTACTGGTCATATGTTTTCCTCTTAGTTCAACACATTTTATAATGGTGATGTTTGCACACTTCCAGCAAGCTGATACATGTCTCTTAGTATGTCATCCAGATGTACACAGGGTATTTCAATTTGTGGCCTGACCCATATCCTACATAGTGGCAGCATTATTTCTGTATTTATGGAACACATCTTTATGAAATATGCTCCAACATTCTGTTGGCTGCTGCCAACACACACCTGCTTTGGTCAAAGTGATCCATTCAAGGTGCAGTCAACACTTCCACATCCTTTTTATCTTCTGTTCCCATTGGTTCCACCCCACAAGCTAACAGTTTACTCCATGGTTGGTATAGCCCAGCAGACATAGTACTTTATGTTGGTCTGAAGTGTATCTCTGCTGACAACATTTTGCCTCACTTAGTCAGCTTTTCCAAATTCTTCCTTAAACACTCCAACCCATCTTTACTGCTATCCCTACTTTTTTGCATCAGTAAAGAGAATGGTCCTATTCTCTCTTTCCTAAGATGTACTTTAAGAAAACACATTGAAGAATACTGGTACTACAGGACTTTAATGGTTCATAGGTAAGTACTAGGCTATCTGCACGAAGGCATTTATAAGCCTAGCCAGAATGTGTTGGCTTTCGCCGCCCCCTTAGATTAGTTCCCTGTACCTCTGTCCAGCAGAGCCACTGAAGTGATCCCTGTGGTAAACTTTCTGTTTCCCATCCACTCGTCAAGGTTTCTCTTGAAAAGGGTTAGCAAGGAGCTCTGCTTAATGTAGATTGGAATCTTGTTCCAGAGCATGGGACGTCTCTGGGACAGGAATCTATCCTTCCAGCACGTTCTATTTATTGTTGTGGTGAGGTTTAGAACCCTGGAGCGTGTGGCTCGAGGGGATATGGTTTCTTTAGGTGGAGCATGTCCATCAATTCTGGGTTGGACATGGCCTTGTATGTCAGGCAGAGATCACCTCTGAGTAGGCGGTATGCATCTGAGTACAGCAGGAGTTTCTTCAGTCGAGCTGCATAGGCCATCTGCTTGAGGCCAGTGATCTTCTTGGTGAGGTACTTCTGTGGTCTTTCCAGTAGTTGCAGGTGTCTTGTAAGGTACATCCCAAATGGGGCATTGTACTCTATGATGGGTCTGATGAGTGATGCATAGAGGGGCGCAATGACCTCTTTCGATTTTTATGCAAACCCTTTTGTGATTAGGTGGGCCACATAGAAGGATTTTCTAACCACTTTGGCAATGTGATTTTCAAAGGAGAGGTTACTATCTACTTGGGTCCCCAGATCCCTTATTACGTCTTCCGTATTTAGGGGGCTACCACCTATGTGGTAGTTTGTGGGTACTTTGTTTTTTCCAAAGGGGATGACTATGCACTTTTTGGCATTTAGATTGAGGCCATGGTTTTGACACCAGGTATCTGTCTCAGTGAGACCCTTTTGGAGTATATCTGTGTCAGCCGGAGAGTCAGTTATAGCCCCTAGTTTGCAGTCATCTGAGAACTTGGTCAGCCATAGTCTTCCTGTGCTTGCCTGTACCTCTGAGAAGTATATGCCGAACAGGTGGGGTCCTAAGACTGAGCCCTGGGGAACACCACTTGTAACCGGTTTAGAGTCAGACCTATCTCCTGCAACTCTTACCATGTGGGTTCTGTCCATGAGCCAGTTGGCAACCCATATCATGACATAGGGGTTTATGTTCAGGCTGATGAGCTTGTCTATAATACCTGAGTGGGAATGGTGTTGAAGGCCTTTGCGAGGTCTAGGTAAGCTGTGTGGACCATCTTTTCCTCGTCTATAGCCTTGGTAACTGTCTCAATGAAGTCCACCAGGTTTAGGATGCATGACCTGCCCTTAACAAAGCCGAACTGGGTAGGTCCAGTGTTTGGAAGTTTCCAATGTCTCTGTTAAAGAGATCCATGATGATGCGCTCCATAGCTTTGCAGACCAAGCTAGTCAGGCTTATAGGGCGATAGTTCCCAGGGTCCATTGTGGCTCCACCTTTGTGGAGTGGAATAACCGTTGCTGTGCGCCACTTTGTGGGCACATAGCCTGTGGAGATGCTGAGTTTAAACAGTGTGTTTAGGTGAGGGGTTAGTTCATCTTTGAGCTCGTGTAGGACGCAGTCTGGGACACCATCTGGTCCCATTGATGCTGTGTTTTTGGCTTTGGAGAGGGCTGTTTTAACCTGAGTGTCTGCAATTTCAGGGGCACTTCATTCTTCTAGTATAGTTATGGGCCCTTTTGGGGGTGAGAGGGGGGGGGTGAAGTTTGCACTGAACCTGTCTGCCAGGATGTTGGCTATATCAGTCGGTTCAGTGTATTTTGTGCTATTCTGCACTAACTCTGAGCAGATCTGAGAATTGCCACTTAGATTCTTGACATAGCTAAAGAATGCCTTGTGGTTATCTTTGGAGTCCATGGCAATTTTTCTTCCCTTTCCTTACTCCTGACATTGGCCCTATTCTCATCACAGTGTCATACTAAATGTAGTAGTTTAGTTCATTAATCTTGATCCTGACTCGGCCTCTACAGTTTTGATAGAAACATCCTGTGCAACATCAGTTCACAGGTCTTTCTAAAGTACTGCTTGCCTCCCAAATTATCCTGCAATCTAGTCATAAAACTGGATTGGGATTGTTTGACATATTCTTTCATGTCTTCTGTTGTTTAGGAAATCGGATAGCCTTTCGCTCAGAATTATCTTAATTTGTCTAATACTACTGCTGAGGTAACAGGGCCAAAATGCCCTGTATTTTTTCCTTCATCCCTCCTCAACCTGTACAACGTGCCACAATTGCTGCCTACAGGATCTCATGCATTTATGCAATGGGCAATGATTTACTGAAAGCCTCATTTAGGAGAGCTGTTACTATGCTGGCCAGATGCCTAAGAATCATGTAAGCAGCTCAGTGGGGCCATGTGTTTTCCTTCCCTAGGAAAGCCTGTTTCCTATCAGTGTCCTCCCTCTCTATGTGCTATCTGTCTACTTCTCTTCCCATTCTATGTCATCTCCTTCCTAGCATGGCACTCTTCCACTGCTTTACTCTGTAAAGACTGAAACAAGTTATTTATTCAGTACCTCAGCCTTTTCCCAGTTTTCCATGATACACTTTCAGTCTTTGCTTATCCTGAACAAAACTGTCCCACCCTTTTTTTAATTTTTGCAGAATAGCAAGAGAACCCTTTGTTCTCCTTCTAGATACCATTTGCCCGCACCCTTTCCACTTGTCTCTTTGCTGCCTTCACTTTATCTATTGCTTTTCTTGCTTGCTTACTTTGCCTCCTACACCTGACAACATCCCATATCTCATGTCTAGTATGCCCACCTTTTGCCTTAATTGCTAGAGTCTCCTTTCTGCTTAGCCATACTGGCCTTTTTTGTCCTTATCAAATCCTTGTCTATAGCCCTGAGTACGACTTCTCATTGACCCATTCCACTGAATGTTTATACCATTCATTTACTCCTTGTGCTTAACCTATCAGTGACCATCTGCCCCAATTCATCATTATTCATGCCCCTAAAATCCCAAATCATAATCTTTGTGTTATTACCCTTCGGCACTTTTGAGCCACACAAAGGCATGATCACTCTTAACTAACAAATCTTCTATATTTTCTAGGACTACATTGAAAATTATTCCTTTCTGGTATAGTCTTGCACCAGTTTGCTAAACACTGTATGCCCAAGACTTTGCTCACCTCCTGCTCATTCTTTACCCTATAGATTGGTATCTCTCAGTCTGCTCTTGGAGTAGTCAGGTTTCCCATGACTATAGCATTCTTTCTCATATACCACTCCTTGAGGCTCTTTTCTAGTCTCTCATTTTCTTTCTTTAATGAGTCTGTTGCCTAATACATAGCATCAATCCACCAGAATTGTCCTTCTTTCTTCCTTCACATGATGGTGTTTCTTCTCTGTAACCCAACATTTGATGCTGGCCTTTATGCAGTCACTTCTTCATGTGCATCCCTCCCTTCTCTTTCATTCTAAAACAACTTATATACAGGCACCTTCATACTGTCTTCTTACTTTTTCATGGTTTTGTGGTACCAGCAATGAGCACCCTCGCTCATACATCAGTTTGCATGTCTCCCACTTCTTATCTATAAGCCTTGCTCTGCAAAATAGTAATATGCAGTCATACAACCAGCTTCCTCTGTCTGTTCCTTTTTCCTTTTTTCTGTTGCCAGAGTACCCACCTTCTCTTCTGTATCTGATATAGACTCTGCCCATTCTATCTTACATTAAAGGTACTACTGCTATTGAAAATTATCATTTCCAGCCCAGACTGAAGCACTACTGTGCTTTTTGGGCTAAGACGAATCTGTCTTCAGCACAGGACTCTCTGCCAGTTTTCTCCTCATTCACCTATTGGTTTCAAGCCTTCATCCTTTGTCTATTGCAATGAATGGTCATTATACTCTCCAGTCCTCCCCTCCCTTGAGGAGCTGGCTGCAGGTACCTATACTACTACTGATAATGTTATCTCCATCCGCTATGCAGGCATCTCTCTGTCAGCTATCTTGCCCCATTTGCTATCACCTCAGCTGTCTCAGCATGATCCATAGTGCACATCCATGCCATCTTCTTTTTGTTAGTAGCACTAACTGTAGTCTGGAATTCATGCTTGGAAATGAGTTACTAGCATTATCATTCACAGTTTGAGTTTACACACTGCTCCTACAGGACCTCTGGTAGATTAGATTCTAACTTCTTGTTACTACTTCATAGGTTTTATGATCAAATGAAGTTATAAACTAGGACCACTAAAAAGTGTTCATAGTCCTAAAATCATAACTGTTAAACAGCAGGACTGTTCAGCACAAACTCATCTTCACAGCTTTGAAGTCTTAAAACTGATTTCGTAAGACATGATCAAGTTAATGTTAATTTTTAAAAAATTTTCAAACAACTTACAATGCATTAGAAAACATTGAACACATGAAAAAGTTCAAATTATACACATTCTGTCAGAAATATTTTTGTTCATTTAATTTTTGAGCATTCATATGCAGTCAGTTCTGCACATGTTGGCTAGTTATTGAGATATTTACAAAAATATGAAAACAGTGATTATTTATGTAATTACATATGTGAATATCAATTAATACCCCTGTAGATGATGACAGAGTTAAGCATAATTTGCAGTTGTGTTGCCCATCCTACAAGCTTTAAGCTGCTTTCAATACCATGCATATAACATAGTTTTGAGATATGAATGTAAATATGAATGCACAAATGTAGATATCTAGAATCACCCCTCATCTGATTCTAGAGAAATGTCTGGAGTGATGGTGTCAGTAGAATTAATGACCTAGAAGGTCACAGTGATATTTTCCTTACTGTTATAGTCTGCCTTTGACTGTTATTGTAACAAGGATTACATACATAGATGATGATTTTCCATTTTTCCTAGGAAAAATAATGGTGAATGTCAAATTTGGGCTTCTGAGCATTGAAAAATTGGATTTTCTTGGAGCTTGTTATTTTAAGCTAGAGCACTCATTTACCACAATCTATATTTCTTCTTATATTTAATACTTATAATTCTGACAACTTACTTAAACAGTTTGGGCACAGAATCCACTTTAAGTTTGTGCACACACACATACACACACACACAAGCATATATATTCTGAAGCTCCGATTATCTACAGTATCTTACATGCTTAAAAATTGATTCTATATGAAATATTATGATGGTAGTGTTTTCAGATTATTGCAGTTTGGTGTATCTTAAATGAGTATACTAATTAAAGACATTCTTTCATTCAAATGGGGGGGGGGTGCTTTAAGACACAACTGCCAAATCACTTCTTATTCTAAAATGATACTCCAGAGCTAGCCCATGGAGTACAAAAATAAGTATCTTTTTAAAATCTATACATTCTATCAAATGTTTGTATAGGGCTGTGAAGAAAATGAAAACACTGTCATCTGTGTTAGCACGTCTGGCAGAAGATTTATGTATATTCTCAGATTAACTTGTACTATATGCTAGCATGTCTAATTGTGAAAATGTAAAAAAGTTTTAAAATGCTGAGTATCTCTCCCTGTTTATATAAAACGTTTAAAGAATCTGTCAGTGTTTTGATACATTTCTTATTGCACATGTTTGTGAGGAATATTCTAAAGTACAAACTGTCTGTGGAGAATCTGCTGAACAGTAGGTGATGTCATTAGAATGTTCCTGGTTGCTAGGTGATTCTTTAAACAACTTGTTGACAGGAAAAAGAACTTTTTCAAATAGCTGACTGTTATTTTTAAAGTAGGACAGTTGAGACTGTTAACACTGAATATAAAAGAGACTGCTGCAGTCACAGTGATCAGCAGTTATTTAAGAGGAGCAGTTAGTTGAGAGTTACAGTCAGTTATAATGCTGATACCCAGAAAAAGGACTCACCAGAACTGTTAGACTGTCTGTGCCTTGCTGTTATGTTTTAGATTAGATCAGGGACAGTATTCTCAAGATTAGGAAAGTTTAGTTATTTAGATAGAGTTTTTCTAAGATGATGGACTTCTATCCCACAGTTTAATTTTATATTTCTGGTGACTGAATTCTGGTGTTTATTGAAAGCTGTTGATTTACATTCTTTAACCATTTTAATTATTATTAAATGTTTTTCAGTACTTTACATTGTGGCTGGACAATCAGTTTGTTCTTCAGAGATTAGAGTGTGCTTATACCTGTTTGATACTTCCCAGGCCACCTCGAATGCCTGGCTGTTTCTGGTCATAGCTATCATTTATTTTGGCATTTAATTTTTAATAATTGATCACCCTTTGAAGGGTGGGTAGAGTCTGACTCTGGTAGCAGCATTTACCATATGTACTGGGGAGGGGAAGCAGCTGGAAATCTGTGTCAGGCTTCCCATAAGTGTTTGAGTGTGTGAGATTTAAATTTATTTTGAGTGCGAGTGAAATCAGAGGTCTTAAACTGAAAGACATTACTCTGAAGTGTATGATAAGGGATTACATTTGGGGTGGACAGAGGTATATAGTCCAGCCCCAGGAAAATAGAGCATGTTCCTATTGTGCTCTTAAGGGAGATTTTGGAATTTTACTCTTTTGTGCTCTGTGCTTTAGTGTTTACGATGATGCTCCCTCACTGGGGTCAGTGGTGAGGACTGAGGCTTCTTAATTACTGACCTGTGTTTCATGTGGGGGATGTCACAGTATTGGCAGCAGTCCAGTGGGATATTGGCCAGATGTCACAAGGGCATTCCTGGTATATTTTCTTTTTAAATCATGCATATGCTCTTGAATTCTCTTCTACATTTTTTCTTCTCTTTTCCCTTCCCTCACAGGACAAACAAGACACTGTATAGGCTATGCCTTGGGAGTTACAATCAAATTTCCATCCAAAAGGGATGGCTTTATGGTATGCTGAAACAAGTACATAGGGACTATCTTTGTTGTAAGTTCACCACTAACATGCACAACATTTTTTTCATAAGAACATTCTGTTTGTCCCTTAATAAATCTTTGTCCATCTTCAACATTTCCTTTATGTTCTTATTTCTGCTGTAGACAATTTCCACTTTGGTGTCCAGTTTTAATTTTGTATATGGGTCAAGTACAACATTCCAGTTTTTCTCCTGTGTGCATTTGATACCAATGGGATTTACTGAATATGGCAACAAAGATAACTATTTTATCTGGTCTTGGAGGGGGGGGGCATAATTTTTAACTGAAAGTCTTTATCACCTACAATTGGTTTTAATATTGTCAATTTTGCATAAATGACTTCACATAGTGCCTTATTCATAAGATTTCATGGGTAACCTTTTAAAATGCTATCATTCCTTGCTAAACAACCCAGTATCAGAAATTATGTGGGATAAAAGTTTGAATTGCCCCTGTACTGTAAATAATTTCTTTTCATAAGAATGACAAGTTGAATAATATCAATAAGCATTTGAGAAACTAGTTTTCTATAGATAGTTGATCTATAAAATATATATAACATTTAACTAATCTCTATTGTGTGGCTTAATAAATTGATTTTTACTTTTGGAGCAGCTATGTGCTTTTTTTTTGGTTGGTTTCTCCTAACATTCCTGTATTCTGTGGTTCACAGTTTTCTGTAGGTAGTTGATCTATAACATTTCTTGGCATAGTCCTTATATATATATATATATATATATAAAACATTTGGAAATTAATAAAGTTCTCATTTACTGCTGCTGTTATTGGGCATAAAGGAGGATTAATCTGGTCTTGATTTACTTTAGGGATAGTGAATACAGCCAGTATCCTAGGCTGCTTAATTAATAACAAATCAACTTTGGCCTTAGATATTGTCCCATTTAATAGCATATCATTAAGGAAGCAATTAATCTTAGAATGGCATAGCCTAATTTTATTTTTAGATGCTTCATCATATATTACTTCATTCATGAGAAGGGATACCATCTTTCCAGGGTAGTCAGTGGAAATCATCATAACAACACCTTTCCTTATCTGGTTTCACGCTTCTTAGTGTTTTGTCAGAAGACAGTTTTCTCATTAATTTCCTTTCATCTGTTGTAAGGTTAAAATGTTATGGAAATTGCTACTACTCAGATGATATCTAATGTCCCTTTCACATATTCTCTCAAACACTTCAAAAGTAGGGTGGAGGAGTGAGTTATGTTGTTCTTTTTCTTCTTAATGTACAATATTACCTTGTCCTACCGTGCTCATTAGTAATACTGTTCTGAGTTTGAAATAACTGACTGCAATTTTAATTAGAGCACTGAGGAAATCCCCCTGATCTTTTTGCCTCCTAGATGGTGCTGAAAGGTTGCTGAAGGAGCCAGAGGTTGTGAGCTAATGCACAAGGAAAAGTGTAATACTGTAGCTGTAGAACATGAAAATAATAGACAGTGATGTTCAGATAACTGTGGTATCTGACAGAGGTTGACCAATGGGAGGACCTTGATTGTTATTTTAACTACAATTACAATTGGTATTATGATTCTAATGAAGTTTCCTGGAGGGAAATGAAAGCGCTCAATCCTGTTTTTTTGTTAATAAACCAAGTGAAACTATATCGTGAGACTGCCTTTATTGGGTACCTGCTGTGGCTGGAGATCATTTTGGATTTGAAATAACATTAGAAATTTTAATTTTCTATTGAATAATGTCAGAGATATTAATGCTGGTGCTATATCACAATGGTTAGAGAGAATAAAGATGAACCCTTATAAAACAAACTATAATGCAATTCAGTCATTACAGCTGAATTGTAATAATAGATTTTAACATTATCCAAAGCATTATCACCTTGAGCAGTTGCATAGTCCTCTGTAACATTTATCTATGGTGTCTGCTCCTCTGCCTTGACCACATGCTGGATGCAGGTGGTTATTGCTGTGACAATTGTAATCTTTGCCACCATTGTTCTGTAGTTTCAGTAACCCCTCGGAGCATTGTGAGTGTGTTTGGGACAAAAAAACTTCCTTTTGTTGACTGGAATCTGCAGCTGAATCATCAGACTTTTCTTCTGCTTGAAAACAGCTTACTAGCAGAGCTCTAGTCCTTTGTTCTGCCACTAGATATTGTCTGAACAATAGCTTACAATGTATGCATTCCAGCCAAAACACACAACTTTTTCATGTTTAAGACATAAAAGCCCACATCTCTAGGCCTGCTTAACAGCTTCAAATATCATTTGTGCATATAAATCCAATTCCTCATCTTTGCTGTACCAAAATCCAAAAGAAATGTGATTTTTATTCAAATAACTTTTATCACTTTTCTGCAGCACAATACAAACTAACCTGAGAATTCCTGCAACATGCCCATTTGTGATTCAACAACACGTTAGCCGAGAAAAGGTAAGACCTCATTATCAGTTATTTTGCATGTTTTTAATCATAGCTACTGCTGCAATGTGCATATCAGTAAATCTGCTGCTCATGTAGGCAGTGGCATTTCCCTCCTCATCATGCATTCACACACACAAGTATACAAATACAAACACACACACACCAACGTCCCCCTATACCTGTCTTTACTCTTTCTTCCCTACCATGGTTTCCCTACCACTATAATACTTTGGTGTCATTAGGGCACATGTTTGTTAGGCTATGGTGGTGTAGTATATACCCCCGCCTCCCGATTCCTGTTACAATATTGGTGCTGGCAAGCACTTTAGAGAATCATCCCTAGTGTCTAGCATATCACCCCACACTTGATCTCCATTATGATTTTGGTGATGGTGCAGCACTTTAGAGAATCATCCTGGGTGTCTAGACCATCCCCATCCATATCCTTCAACTGTCCAGATTTGTGTCGCATATTTAGCTCTGTTTCTCATAAAACTGTGGTTTTCTGGCAAATCACTAATTACTGAAATCAGAAAATAATGAAAGAAGTTTAAGGTTCAGGATTTGTACCCTTCATAAAATTCATGGTAATACCACACCCATCAAAAACTCATGCTCTTCCTCTAACCACTTATCTGTCTATCACTACCTTCAACCTGCAACTTACTGTCTTAATTTCTTTGGTTTCACTTCCACTTCCGTAAGACCCCTATTGTGGAATACCTACTAAACTAAATATTGAAGTTACAAATAACTATTAATATGCATACTATGTTATTAGAACTAGGCTACTGTAAAGTTAACTTAGTCTGGTCAACTAACACATAGCACCTACGTATAATGTCCATATTTGTTACTCTTGGAATCCTATACTGCACTGTAAGTGTTTTGTTGAATCTAAATGATTCCTGTTACAATATTGGTGCTGCTAAGTACTTTAGAAAATCATCCCTAGTGTCTAGCATATCACCACACACCTCGATCTCTGTTATGATTTTGGTGACGGTACAGCACTTTAGAGAATCATCCTGGGTGTTTAGCCTATGCCCCACCATACCCCTCAACTGTCCAGATTTTTACCTTATATTTTTGGTATGTTTCTCATAAAATTGTGGTTTTCTGGAAAGTCATTAATTACTGAAATCAGAAAATAATGACAGATATTTGAGGTTCAGGCTGCATACCCTTCATAAATTTCATGGTATTACCACACCTCTCAAAACATGACTTCTTCACCTTTAACCACTTCTCTGTCTATCACTACCTGCAACTTACTGTCTTAAGTTCTTTGGTTTCACTTCAACTTCCATAAGCCCCCTATTGTGGAATATCTACTGAACTAAATATTGATGTTACATTCTTTATATCACTGAACCTATAACCTATTAATATGCATACTATGTTATTAGAACTAGGCTACTGTAAAGCTAACTTAGTCCAGTTAACTAACACATATCATCTATGTATAATGTCCATATTTGTTACTCTTGGAATCCTATATTGCACTGTAAGTGTTTTGTTGAATCTAAATGTTACAAAGACTGTGTTATACTGCCGCTGTACTACTGTATTGTAAATCACTGTTATTGTGGAGCTTTTCTCCCTGGGTCTCCACTGAAAATGGGCTCATCTCTGCCCGGTGGACCTTCCTAGTAAACAGATAAATAAATAATGAAAAATCTGTTGTTCTATCAACTTTCTAAGTTTGTAAGAGCAATATGTAAAAAATGTCCCTGTTTCTGGCCTTCACCACTCCTATTATTTAAGGCTTTCTACAGATTTCTTGCTCTAAGAGATTGCAAGGTGTGCCTCACTCCCAATCCCCATTGTAATGTTTGTGCCATCATGGCAGTTAAAGTACTCATTGGTGACCTGTTGCCTCACCCGGACTTAACCATTGGTGTAATTTTCGTATCATCACAGGATTTAAAGTAAGTCCTGATGTCCAGTGCATCCCAACCCCCGATTCCTGTTTTATTGTTAGTGCCATTATGGCACTTTAAAAGTAAGCTCTGATGATTTGAAGGGGTATTTTAGAGCTACACAGTTAAGGGTCCTATGCATAGCACAAGTAGAAACCTATAATTCAAAATGGAAAGGGATGATGATGATGAAACAAGGGAAGGAAGCTCAAGAAACAAGGAGAAACTGGGACTTTGGATGCAGATCCTTAAGCAGAATAACAATAACCATACAGACTATTATAGTCATATTGTAGCAGAAGGTCTTCGAAAAACTAAGGAAACACAGGAATGGAGAAAGGAAATTCTGCTGATATGGGTGACTGCAATTAAGGATAAAGACAATAAGCAAGAGGGGGTGGCATTTACTGGAGAAAGCTGGTGAAAGAACCAAGGTATTGTGAGCAAATAAATAGGGAAAGGTAATGGAATGGGAAGAGACCAAAAATTTATTTGGACTGCAGGTTATAGATTGCCTTCCCTATCAAGGAATGATAAAGGAGTATAGGCAAAGAGAAAGAAACAGTGAGAGATCATTACTGGTAGAGTTTTTAGTATAATTTAGAAATGAAGCTGCTGTTAAAAAGGAATAATTAGTACACTATATACAACATTGCATGATAACTATAAGAATCAATCAGTGGAGGTTAGAAAGGATTGGGAAGACAGACTGGAAAAGCAATTCCCAAAGAAACAATGAGGGAATATATGTATGTCTCTCAAATATGCAACAAAGTCTAAATGATTTAGGATCTTTGCTTGGAAGTTTGTACATAGATATTTTTATACCTCAAGTACACTCCAAAGAGTTTTTACTAAGGTAGATATCAAATGTTGCAGGTGTGATGTTGATGAAAGAAAAAAACTGGGAACATACTTTCTGGAAGTGTAATGAATTGGCAGACTTTAAAAATTCCCTGCAGACTACTCTATCAGAAATACTGTGTGAGCAAATTGAGCTATGATAAAGAATTGGAATTGCCTAGACATAGTAAGGCCTTGCTGAGTGTAATTATGGTGGCTGCCAAGAAAGCAACTCCTAGAAGGTAGAATTCAGAGCTTGAACCAACTGTACTAGAGGTAGTGAATATAGTAACAGGGATAAAACAACTGGAATTGGGATCTTTGGAAAAAGGTAGGAGCAAATTACATAGAAAAATGGGAATTGTGGGAATAATACAAGCAGAGGAAGAATGAGATTTAAAAGACAGCAGGATTTGAATGAGCTATGTAATGTTTGACTGACAGTGACTAGACAGATTACAAGTAATGTATAATGTTTGCAATGAAAATTATGTCAATATGGGTCATTTTTGTTTGTATAAATCTATGATTGCCTGTGTCATAACTAATGATTTAATAAAGATATTTGTTGAGTAAAAATAATATATTACTAGGAGATGTTCCGGTTTCACTTTAGCTTCTACCACTCCCCACTCTTACACGTGTTTATTCTTCTTACCATTTCCAGTTTTCCTTCTTTTGCTTCTACTTTATTTTCCTCCACCTCTCACTTTCAAATGAAGCTTTTTTACTCACTAATTATTATCAGTGCATTCTTTTAGCTCTCCCATGTCTTGCTCTTAGTAAAAATTTCTACCAATTTTCTACTCTTTTCATGAAAATCCTCCCCATTCTTGTTCCTTGTCTCATATCTGATTCTCCTATGAGCATTTTCAAGATATATAGGCCATGCCAGCCTCTTGCCACATTTCCAAAACTCGTCTGTTAGCATCTTTTTCTGTTTACCAGCTTCCTTCACATACAATGCTACTTAAATCCAAAATAAACTTTTCAATGAAATTCTCTTTTGAGCAGATAAGAGAAGTATGTTCTCAAAAGAATGATTTAATATGATTACGTAAAAATCAACTACCAATCATTAGTGGACTGGAGTTCTGCTGTGGTGACCCCTAACCGGGAAAAGCCGAAAGACAAAGACAAAAAACATTTACAAAGATAACAATAACTGTCATGTGGTAGCTCTCCTCCTTCACCTGCATCTCAGAGAATTAATTAAATTAATGCACCTAACAATAAGTACTCAGATGGACTTCCTTTCCAAATATTAAACATTTGTACGTTTATCACTTTATTTATATGCTGCGTTTTGTGTGTGTGTGTGTGTGCACACCTGGAGATGGTGTCTGTATGTATTTAACTGTAAATGTGGTGATGTTTCTGTTAAATAAGTATTTAACATAAAAGTGGCTTACTTTCTATATCCATTACCCTGTCAAAAACAATGGCTCCACCTTCACATAAACACCTATGACCATTGTATAAGTCATACTTGTTAATTATGTGACAGAAAGGAAGATGCTGTGGTGTAAAAAGTATTTAAAAAAAACAGAGATGACTCTTGCATTATTTAGTAAGGCATACAATTACCTGATTTAGATTTCCAAGTTAATGTGTATCTGGTCTAAGACTTGTAAGAAGGGCATCTGTTTTCTCAGTAGTTGTACTTTTAGATTTAAATAGTGTGTAAATAGATATATTAGGTGTGGTTCCTAAGGGTGTGAAAGTTATATGTAATGCCTGGGCTAAGTGATTCCCATATGTGTGTTAATTGCCTTTTGAGAAAGCAACAACAAATGTTTAAGCACATTTTTTAAAGGACTGCAACGAGGGATGAGAACAAACTATGTTATCTCAGGAATAAGTGTTAAAGTCATCTCCATCACTTTATGACTGCATATGGATGTTATTTGATTGGATTTGGTATTCCTGAGTGTGTTATGCTTTCATACGGTGTTGCAAGAGGCATGAAAGTGCAAAATGACTGTTTGCAGTTTAAGTATCTAAAATAATGTGAAGTAACTCAGTATGGTGCAATATGTTATCCTTAAACAATTTGACAGGATTAGAAAATGGACTACTCCCACAAAATTCAAAAAATAAAATTGTAAATTTTCTGTCCTTGGTGATTTCAGACGCACGCCTTCAGTGCCCCTTTACTTAATATTATGTACTCTGAAGTTGTGCAACCTTTGACACATTAGCAACTTTTGCAGCAAAAGAACATCTCACAGCTTGTTTAAATGTGCAGGTACCACAAAAAGGCCTAAGGCTATACATTATAGTGTATTTCTGCAGTAGGCACTGTATAGCACAGTGGAATGTATTTAAACATCCAACTATACTATACACTCCTTACACTCAATGAATGAAATGTCTACCCATGTTGCACTGCAGCTAGCTGCATACCTTAATATTAAGACATGTAGTTCTCTGCTGTGGCTACATCAGCAGCATCACATGGGAGCATCAAAACTCTTTTTCCCTGTTTGCAGCCTCTCTCTCTCTTCTACCTCACTGTCTTTGTCTTCTACCTTTCTATTGGAAATAATGTCTACATTGGCAACGCAGGCTCTTTCTTCCCTCACTCTTGCTGGTAGCAAAGAAAGTTGATCTTTCTTGATGCTTTCTCAACCTTCACCCTTCTTTCATTCTGTACTGTCTATAGTGGTAGCATAGTAACTATACTCCCTCACTGTGGCATATCATATTGACTACCATCCAACAAATCTCATCACCCCTCCTAGTCACAGCTACAACAGTATTCCACTATCTTCACTCTTTGTTGGCAGAATTCACTTACCCTTGTACTCTTCCATGTGGAGTAGCATGAGTTACCCTTTCCACCTTACCTTATCTCCCCAGCTTATGCCAAATACTGTGCTTCTAAAATGATCCATATTCTCCCTGCTGTGTTTAACTCCTTTTGTCTGCATATTTTTCTGCTTGACCAAACATCTACATAATCCTAGTTTCACTGTTTATCCACTCAATACCCTAAACCAACAACTGGGCAATTTAACACAAATCTACCAGACCCAATTCTGAACTCAAATACAATTCCTGCTGAAGTATCTAAGAATCACTCAGCTCTTCAAAAACTCAAATAAAACTTTACTTTTCTTTCTAAAAATCACATTTTTCTGATCCTGTCACTGCACCCCAAATCTCTGTTCTTTACTAGTGTCATTTTCAAGTTCTTAAATATCAGCCTACATAATGTAAGATGCATCAACAATTAATCAAACACATTGGCTACTAATAGAGGAGCTGCATATCCCAGCCATTACAGAATCTTGACTAAAGGATTACAGCGTTTCATATACCTATATTCAGAATTACTACAACCTTCATGCTGACAACAGACTAGGACTGAAAATTGCTGGGAAGGTGGTCCCACTCATCAGCTTAGACCTCTTGCAAATCGTGCTGACAAAGCCTTCCAATAACAATGCCATTAACTGGCTGAAGATTCACTTGGTAGCCTATACAGCCCCATCTTCTTCATCCACAGCGTTTTTTAAACAAACTCATAAGGACTTGTACCTTGAAGGTATTCCCAAAAACATAACCTTGCTAGATGACTTTCATATAAATGCTTATGGTCCAGAATCTGCACAGATTTACATATACTTTGACTTTAATAACCTAATCTCAATACTCATAATAACTCTAAAACAGGCTTAGTAATGCTGTACACCAGTATAAAAAGGCTAACATTCTGTCCAACAGCTTGAGTAATCACTGTCCATGCATCTCCATATAGTCCTTCAAGCCTATCACTGACCATTCCAAACTATTTCTAATTAGATCCATTTCCAAATCTAATAAACCTGAACTCCAGTAAGCTGTAAACAATATTGACTGGACTCTGCTATTCATAGCCACTGACCTAAATGAAGGATTAACTTATTTATACACTATCTTACCATGATACAGGACTTATTATTTCCTCAAGCACAGAGATGGCTTGGCAGGTCACATTTTTGTCTTGGTGGGTGAAAGACCAAGATTTATTAATGAGAGGTAAAACTCTAAAGGAGAAATTTGAAATGGGTGGTAAAAATATAACTGAAGGTATAGAAATGAATACTAAAATACTAATAAAGGGACTTAAAATGTTATGGGTGTAATATGAGTATGCATATAGGACAGAGTCCAAGCTTTTATGGTATCAGCAGCAATATAAGCTATACAGCTCTCCGGGCTGTTTAATTTGCAATTTGTTGCATGCAGTACAAACATTTAAAACCACAGATTATGCACTACTACTTCAAAATTAGCAGGCTGTGCCTTTTCTAATAAAATGACATAATTGTTTGCAGATCACCTTATTAAATGAACATTAAGAATGCTTGCCCATATAATACAATCATAAAGCTTCCACTGTTAAAAGAGTTTTACAAGGATCACTACTACATTCAGTCCTTACAAAGGATTTATCCTGGTACCTATCAAAATTACAAATTCATCCTTTATGCTAATGGCATTATTCTTACCCAAGCAGCTAAAAATAAAAATAGTTTTACTAAGCTATTACAAGAGGATTTTATTCAAATACAGAACTCCTTAACACCAAATTGCATTAACAGATCAGTTTGTGATGTCTCAGAGACATTTGGAGAGTAAAGCAATACAGTTTTCATCCATGAGTTGGTAGTATCTTAGGTGAATATAAAACATCCCATGACACCTATTGAAAAGAGTAGGGGGTCCTTTATTTATTTACAAAAATAACTCTTATTTACAACGTATTTACAAATATTTGCAAATGTACACATTTATAGATATACAAATCTATTTACACATATTCATAATTTCTTTTACAATCATACTAAATTGTTAAAACTATTAGACTTCCATTCTATTTTCCATAACCACCATCTGATTTTACTTATTATTTATGTTAAAATCCATATAACCCATATAACATAAAGTAACTTTATCTAGTCTTTTAACATATTCTTTACTTCTGTTCTTATAATATCCATATTTAATCATAGCCATGTTTATTTTATGTACTTTTTATACCGTCGAAAATATTCTTTACATAGTTTTCCCATTAACTTTTTTACAATTTTGCATTTCAAAAACACATGCTTCATAGTTTCTTCTTCTTGATGACATAAACATATTCTATCATGTTTCTTTTTATATGGCATATTTCCTTTTACAGGAAATTTATCTATTACCAGTCTAAAAAAAAAATGACATTATACTTTCTGATTATACCATTTATTTCTTATTTTTATATATTTAATTTTTCATCTGTTAGACTTTCCAGTGGTTTTACATAGTAATGTTTTATCATTATATTCTTATACCACATTTTTATATTTTTTTCTATATCATCAATTTTTAGTTTTCACCAAAATATTTTTTCTTGGTAATATTTTATTTCTTCAGTTAGTAAAATCCTTTTTATCATACACCAACATTTTTCATATTGCTATTTATACAATTTTCTCTACTCTCAGCTGGTTCTCAAGTTACCTATCTGACTGACTACAATCTTTTAAACATCTCTCTGCAACTTCCCCTTTCATCTCTGTTCAAACTGGGTTCCCCAAGGCTCCATATCATGGGGCCCCTATTATTCAATATCTTTACTAACAATCTCTACCAATCCTGCCCACACTCCACTCTTATATAATGTGCTGACAACTCAACTATCATCTCCATGTTTGACAATCTCCCTCACCTACTCAGACTCACTCAAGTATCTCTGCATTCAGTTTAGAAAGGGCTCATTACCAATCAACTACTGCTCAACCTGAACAAAACAAAACTCTTACTCTTTCTTCCTCAATCTCTCCAACACCACAAACCCTCCTTTTCTGTCTCCTATCTAAATACTACTACTATCCAAGTTGAATCTCACACTAAACTCCTCAGGGTTTACATAGAAGATGAACTTAAATTTGATATCCACATAAATAATTGTATTAAAAAGACGCATCAAAAACTTGAACTACTGTATAGGAACAAAAAATTCCTAACTCCCGAATCCAAATTGACCTTAGAGCAAGCCTAACTACTCCCCCCATCCTACAATATGCCACCCCAATATTTACCAACCTCCAAAAGAACCAGCCCACCAAACTTAACTCACCTACAATAAAATAGCCAGATCTGCCAGTAATCTTCCCTTATCAATCACACCACTGCCTTTCCTTAAAAAAACTTCACTGGCTAGAGTTTCAACATCAACTCTACCTGACTCACTCCATTCTTTACCAACCCCTAGCTTGCCCATCTCTGACAAACCTCCTCTCCCCCTATATTCCTAATTGTGACCTACATAGCTCAGACCAACTTCTGCAAATTTCGAAACCCAAAAAATCCATTGGAAAATTCCTTTATAGTTGCTCAGACACCACTATCTGGAACAAACTATCTCTCTACATCTGGTCACTTAATATCACATCTAGTTTTAAAATGGCATTAAAGGAATTTTAATGCTATTTTAAAACTAGATGTTATATTAAGTGACCAGATGTGGAGAAGTAGTTTTAAAATAGCATTAAAATTCCTTTAATGCTATTTTAAAACTAGATGTGATATTAAGTGACCAGATGTGGAGAGGTAGTTTTAAAATAGCATCAAAGGAATTTTAATGCTATTTTAAAACTACCTCTCCATATCTGGTCACTTAATATCACATCTAGTTTTAAAATAGCATTAAAGGAATTTTTGCTTAACTCCTGAATCTGCTCCTGCAGTGACCCCTCTTGAATACTATCTCATTTGACTCTACCCTATTTCTCCACTAACCTTTGTCTCTCCCTCATTCTATCCCCTATCCATTCAGTTTCTTACCTGTTCTGCTCTAGCTATCCCTATTCTTATCTGGGTTCTGCCCTACAGTCATTTTCATTTCAACCTCTACCTTAGTCTACTCCTCTTGAACAAACATGTCTTAATTTATTTACCTGCCATATGTTATTGTTTGCCCCATACCATTATATTTAAGAATATATATTCCCTGTAATAACTATGTATTTCACTTTTAGTTCTGATGTTTTTGATACTAGCCATGTATTAGACTAATACTTTATTTCTTCAACTGGACAATTCTCTGTGTATGTTCTGTTTTGTAATGGAGCTTTTCTCCTTGGGTATCTGCCGAAAAAGGGCATGCTGCCCAGCCAGACTAACCCGGTCAACAAATGTCAAATTAAATACATACATAAATAAGTAAGTAAATAAATAACTTCATTTTACTCCTCATCTCTCATCTTTTTCATTTATCCAGTTTTACACTTTGTACAAATTTAATGAAGCAGCATACATCACTCGGTTAATTAGCCCTAAATCTCCTTCCTCTTTATTTACATATTCCACTTTTTATTGGATTTAATCTAGAATCCAATATGAATAAAAAAATAACTGCAATCATTCCTTTTCAAATACTGCTGGCAACATAAACACACTTGCTGAGGATGCTATTTTCCCATCAGTACAGAATTTATTAAATAAGCCATTTTTAAATGATAATTTATATTTTCTTCAGAAAAGACAAGTTTATTTCTTTTATTGTTTTTCCATTGAATTCTAGCTATATCTTTATTCGTAAAATGTTATACCTGACACAGAAATTTCATTCATTAGAAATGATATCTTTGCTACATCACTTAAACCTCAACTTTTCTCTTTATTTATAGCCATCTCTATCACCTCTAGACACTCATTTGTGCAAATTACTTCTTTTTTCCAATTTTTTTTTGCAATTATTATAATGTCATCTGCATATGTTAACAGAAATGGAGTTCTTAATCCTTCAGGTGATAAGCACTCCGCCTCCTTCATTGTGTAATTTATTTCATATACTATCATATTCTTAACTAATGCAAAGAGTATATAACTCATTGGACATCCCTGTCTTATACCACTCTTCATATGAATCTCTTTGCTTAACCAACCATTTACAAGTAATTTTACTTTATCATTACTATATATTGACATACATAATTTCCTAACTTTCTCACTTATATTACATTTTTTAATTATTACCTATAAGACTTCACTCCTAATTTTATCAAATGTGAAATTAAAGTATCCTACCATGATTTTTATGTCTTCTTTTCCATTCATAATATCATCCACAATTTCTCTATCATTAATATTTATTAATAATCATTCACCTTTATAGTATATATATTTATATATATATATATATATATATATATATATATATACTATCTTCCATATTATTTTCAAACACTATATGTCTGTGAGTCACACACCTTAACCATTATACCAGCCCTAAATCATTAGATGTATATATTCTTTTTCATCAGTTTCCTTCATTATCCCTTTAAATTTTCATTTTCTGTATTTACCCTTTTACCAACAGAATTCTTTTTTCATTTACTATCCCCCAATTTATGTTTTCTTCATCACTTATTTCAGAGCCTTCTTCTATGTCCTCTGTTATTTCTTCTTCTCATCTAATTGTTCTTCTATTTCTACTGCTTCTAACATTTCTTCTTTCTTTTTTTTCATTACTCTTATTTTCACTTCTGCAATTCATCCATAAATGTACAATTTTGTTACATTTATAAGATTTAAATTCACTTCTTTTGCATTATGTCACATTTCCCTACAATATAACATTTCCTTTTGTCATAGTTACCTATCAAATGCCCTACTTTTTCACAAAAAGAAAGAAAGAAACATGTTTTGGGTTGTTTCCAATATTTTATGACACTTTTCTTCTCCTCCATTTTTAGCATGCTTGATATATATATGTATTTTTTCTGTTTCTATTTTTAACACAACATTACAATCCCATCCACCAGTCCACAACCCCCATTTGTCATAGACTTTTGCAGTGTCCAGTACTTCTTTACTTAAAGTTTTCAAATGTCCTTTCAAAGTCTCTTTCCAGCTCTGTTCGAAATTGTACACATTTTCTTTTTTCTCCTATTAAATGCTTTTATCACATAAATATTCCATATGTTGCAGTCTTTCTTTTTTTTCATATTTTCTGAGGAAATTTTCTATTGAAAAAAGTCTCAAATATAATGTCACAAAATATCTCTTTGTTAATAAGAATACATGCCCTTACATCATGTGCTTTTACACCCAAAGGAGCTATTAAGTTATCCCACACTTCACATCTGTCCATTTCTTTGTCTTCTTTACTTTGACTCCTTACCATGTATTTCTGTTTTTCATTTTCATCTACCTTATTTTCTGACACTCCCCTTTTCCTTCTTTTACTTTCTCTGCATATGTTTTTATTTTCCATCTCACCACCATTCTTCAGGATTGTCTCTGCATCCTCCTTTTGTATTTTCTCCATAATATCCCCCCAGGAAACATCTTCTTCATTTTCTGGCTCAGTCTGCATCACCATTTCTTTAAGTAAATCATCCCACAACCTTCCTGAGTGGTGGGTTGTAATTATACATCCATGATTTGCCGACTCTCCTCCATTTCACTCACCACTCCATTATCTCCTTCTCTCTCCATCTGCTTCCTTGTTTTGGCGGTCTCTTTGCCTGGAATGGAAACAGGAAGTGCTTCTGCAAAATCGGTCCCAAGCACAACAAAAATAATTAGTTTTTTTTAATTAATATTTACATGACATATTATTTATATATTTACATTTACAAGTATTTATTAATCTGTATACATTATAAACTTCAATTTAAGTATTCCCCCATTCTCTTATCCACAACCAAAGCATTATTTTCTTCAGAATCTGTCAAACTCCATTTTCCATTGTATTTCATTTCATTTAGTCAAAACAATAAAGCCCTGAGCAGGGCAAGCTTAGAAAATTGTGCAAAAACCACGGACGGCTCAGTATACTTCAGTTCACTTTATTTCACAGAAACACAGCACATTAACGCTCCACCATACGTTTTTGTTACATTTTCATTTTAAAAGTCACTTCCTCAGATGTGGGCTGTTCAAACTACTAACACTTTTATACCATACATATGTCATCCAGGAATCTTCTATAAAGTGACCAATTTTTGCTGAATATTGATTCGTTTTTTTTTTTTTAATATTTTTAATTTCATGATTTATCCACTAGATGGAGTATCAAGTTCAGTTAAAGCAAATATTCAAGCTGGTAATTTTAATTATTGAGTTCTATTAATGTGTTTCTAATGGGATTTTAACTTTATAATTTATTCTTTGTAGTCAAGTGTTTTAAGGAATTATTTAAAACATATTTTTATCCATACATATTTGTTCACTAATATTGTAATATTAAATGTGTTTTAATTGTGGTAACACAGAGAGATACAACAAGATAACTTTATGACTAAATTAAATTAACTTTTTAATTAATTCATTAATCTAATCAATGTAATTAAGTGAATGGTATAAAAGTGTTAGTAGTTTGAACAGCCCACATCTGAGGAAGTGACTTTTAAAATGAAAACGTATGGTGGAGTGTTAATGTGCTGTGTTTCTGTGGAATAAAGTGAATTGAAGTGTACTGAGCTGTCTGTGGTTTTTGCACAATTTTCTAAGCATGCCCTGCTCAGGGCTTTATTGTTTTGCATGAAAAGCTGCTTTATTTTGTGGATTACAAGTTTTATTTGGAAGCTGCTGTGAACTTTGTTTTTTCTCATTTCATTCGGTCTCTCATTCCATATACTCCATGAAACAAATATTACTCTGTCCATTTTTTCACTTCTTTATGTTTTTTCACCATAATTATTAAATTCTATTATGTCCATATTTATTTGCTCAAATTGTATCAAATGTTTCACCCTATTATGTTTACATATTTGCTTCTACAAATTATTAACTATCACATTTCAAAAACACATGCTCAGTAGTCTCAAACTATCCACATTTATATATTCTATCTTGTTTTTTCCTGAATGGCATATTTGCCTTGACTGGCCATTTTTTAATAGACAATCTCCATAAAAATCAGTTCAGTCCTTAATCTTTTTATAATTATTATATCTAATCATTATGACTTTTTTCTTATCTATTTCTAAATCTTTTCATGGATCAATGCAATAAAATGTTTTCATAATATTTAAGCACTATTCCTTTCTATTTTTTAACATATATTATTATTTTTTTTATTTTCCATAACATCATTTTGTTTCGGTACCCTTTCATTTCTTCATTCATAATGCTTTTACTTCTTTTTTTAACTTCCATTCCTTCCCACAATTCTTTGTATTTATAGTATAGTATCATTTCTATCAAGTTTTTATTTACCTCAATTCCTTTTATTAGCTTATATAAAATTAATGTTGCTGCATGTACTGTTTGGTTTATTAAACCCAAGCCTCCTTGCTCTATTTTTATATATAGAATTCCTCTCTTGACTGGATTCAGTCTAGTGCCCCATATAAAGGAAAATATAATCATCATTAGTTCCTTTTCATACTTGATACGAATCATATACATGTTAGCAACATAAGCAATTTTTCCCATTACCATGGTGTTCCACAAGTGTGCTTTTTTTCTATATAAAAATATATATTATTTCTGAAAAATAGTCATATCCTTTACTTTTTTGAGTACATTATACCATTGTTGCTGTCTGTTTTCATTCTTTCCAAATATTATTCCTAATACCTCTTATCATACCTTCAAAATAAAATCCTTTACTTTTCTGTTTATACTTAAGCCATCTTTTTACATTTATACTTAATTTTTCATTTCCTTTTCCCATCCATACTTTATTTTTAACAATTAGTACAATATCATCTGGATAACTATATATTATTGGCAGTTGTACTTCCTTCATCATTTTGTATCCACTGCTACTTGACATTTTTTTAATTTCCTTCAGTATTACATTCATAACTAATGAGAAAATTACACTACTAACTGAGCAGCCCTGCTTTATTCCACATTCTATCTTTATTGCTTCCCCAATCCAGCCATTTACATTTAGTTTCATATAGTCCCTTCCATAAACTGATTTTATTGCTTGTAATATCTTTGCTTACATTATATACCTGAAAAATTCCCCATAATGATTTATATTGAATATTATCATAGATTTTACTTATATCCCCCATCATAACCTTCATGTTTACATTATTACATCAACAATTATTTCCCTTAATGTCCACAATAACTCTTAACTTCCTTTTCTTTCAAATACATTTTGGTCATATATTCTATCCATTTGTTGTAACTTTTTTGTTATTATTCTCATGAAAATGTTATAATCCATATTATTCCATGTTATAGGTCTCCAATTTTTTTTATCTCCTGTTTATTTCATTTTTTTTTAAATATAAATTTTATAATTCCTTTACATATCTCTTTCTCTTTAATTCCAGTTTCTAACCATTCATTCACTCATTACCTCTATAAAAATAATTTTTTCCACTCAATTTCTTTGTACATACCATATTAATTTCCATCCTGTCCTGTTGAAAAATTCATAATATCTTTTAGAATTTTATTCAATTCTTTCATAGTTATTTTTGTTCTAAATACTCATTATCTTCATTATTTAATTTTTCACCTTTATAAATTTGTTCTATGTTTCCTTCTTTTTTAACACGCAACTCCAATACATATTCTTTAATTATTTCATATATTTCTTCTTGCTGAATTATTTGATTACCTTCCTTATTCTTTAATTTTCTTATAGTTTTTTTTCTCCTTTTATTATTTTAGTCAAATATGGTGCTACCTCTTTTTTCTTTCCTTGTAAATAATATTTTTGTTTCTATAACTTGTTAATTTTAATTTGATTCATTTTATATATTTCTCTTTCTTTTTAATAGAAGGAATATTTCTTCTCTAATAAGTCTCTGAATGTTTCTTGACTTACTATCACTATTTTTATTTTCTTCCTTATACATTCTAAAAACACTTATTTACATTTCACTTTAAAATTAAGCCACCAAACAGTCCAATTTTCTTAAAACTCTCTCATATTCATATGACTTTTCCATAATTCCATACGTTTTTTCCTCTTCTAAATCTAATTCATTTTCATTAATCCTCTTTCTTCCTTTTTCTCTCTTTATATATATGCTTAATTTTCCTGTATTTTAACCTGTATAGCCATATGATCTGAAAATCCTGCATACTTAATTCCTTTTTCTTTAACTTTTATCCTATCAGATATTAAAAATAATCAATTTTTGTCTTAATTTCATTCCTTTTATAGGTCCAGTGGTTATTCTCCCATACACTTAAATTTCCACTTCTCATAATTTCTTTAACCACTTTAACATCACAATTGCTCTTATTTTTTTCTTAAATTACAGTTAAAATCACCCACCACTATAATGTCCATATTTACACATATTCAAAAATATTTAATTTCTCTTTTGTTACATATGCATATAAAGATATAATTCTATACACATATTTTTTCCATCAAAAAATCTATTACTGTAATTCATCCTAGTTCTACTATGGTTACATCTAATATTTTAATTCTTTCTTGACATAATATACATATGCCCAAGCACATTTTTTCCCCATGTTCAAAACTACCACACCCTTCCAAAGTGTTTAAGTTTGTGTTGTTTCTTCCTCTGTTAATAATCTGATATCTTCTAAAACAATAATATGTGCATCTACTGCAGCACACCACTGTAATATACTTATTCTCCTTTTAAGATTTTTATACTGTTCACATTTAAGCTAATATTTTCAGCTTTTAAGACCAGTTAGTATAATAAAATTTTTATCCCTTTACTTTCTTATTTTCTCTAGGCATTATATTTTTGAATTTTCTTTTCCTTTCTTTAACCATTTTCCCTAGCAAATTATTTTTATTTCTTACTGTATGTCTGTCAACTTCTTCCTCACTTGCCTCTTCTGTTTCTTTTTCCATGTTACTTTCTTCATGTAGAACCTCTTTATTAGTCATATCTTTTTGTACATTTTATTGTATAAAAGATTCTTCTATCTTTTTCTCCTGTATAAGTTCATTTTCATTTTCTTGTACATTCATTTCACATTTTAGCCAAGGATGGCCAGTATTTCCACATTTTTTGCACTTTAAAATCACATTTTTTGTATTATGCCCTGTTTTACTACATAAATAATATATATTTTTATCACATTCATTGATTAAATTATCATTTTTCCAAAAAAGTCTTTGGTTGACCACTGTATTTCACAACCCCCCCTATTACCATGAACATTAATTAATCAGGTACATTCATAACATTATAAACCAAAAAAGAGCACTAGCGTTGCGAGTCCTTAGTTCATTTATTACAGATAAATATTAAGCGCTTTCGTCAAAGCCAGTTGACTTAATCAGAATAAAAAAAACAGTCATAAGAAATGTGTTTAAATTGTACAACCTTGACAATGATTGGTTTATCCTTTCCCCAATGATTTAACTAGAACATATTAGGTTCATTCATAAATACTGCATACATACTGGTTAAAAAGCTATTAAAACATCACAATAGTACTAATAGATTGGTGTTCAACAACTGTCGCAAAAATAAATTCAATATTGCACATACATTTTAAAAATAACCCCAAGAAAGGTTATGTAGGAAAATGTAAGATAGTGAGACATTTAAATCTGTCCTGCCTTTACTCTCAGTATTGGCAGGATGGTTAAACGGTCATTTAACCCCAGAGGGAAGTTAGCAGCTAATCTTAATTGTCATAATAATTATTTTTTATTTAAAACATTTTGCCAGTATCCCCCCTAACTTCTATGTGCACAAGGTCAAGAATGGCAAATTTAAATACACAGAAACCAGCACATTGTGTACTATGCTTGTACAAAGCATTGGCTTCCTTTTTATTTTTTATGTCATATAAATGCTCATATATTCTGGTTTTGAATAGCCTTTCTGTTTTTCCAGTATAAAAAGATGAGCAGGTATTACATCTAGCAATGTATACCAACTTACTCGAATAGCAGTTCCCCCTTTTCAAATACACAATATTCTTGTTTTGATTGTCAATAGAAATAGAATTATCCTGTAAAATGTATGAGCAATAGGGGCATCTACCACATGGTCTACTACCATTTAAATTCCCATGTTCACCTTGATTTTTTGTTCTGCTTTCCAGAACTGACTTTAAATTAGGTCCAATTTTAGTTGAAAATATAGGATTTTCAACTAAAACCTGAAAAACGTCATTGTTGGTTTTGAAAATACTCCAATTTTTGTAAAGGATTTCTTTGACTTGGTGATACAGGGGACAAATTGGACAATGCATGCCTGTTGAAACTCAATTTTGTTATCCCCACTCATCCAATATTCCTGTAAAATTAACCTTTGACTTTCATGAACAAGAAATTAGCTATCTGGACACCAAAATAAGCAAGGACCATGAAAAGTCTGTTTCTAAAATCCATCGTAAAAAAACTTTACTTGCACTTTGACAGTCATCATTCTATGTGCCAAAAGAAAAGTATTATCAAGGGTCAGGCAATCAGGGTTGCCAGAATGACATCCCTGAAACAGGATGTAATTCAGGAATTTGTATATTTGAAGGAAATGTTCTTCGAAAGAGGCTACCCTGGTGAATTTATTGACACAATTCTTACAGGAATATTGGATGAGTGGGGTAAAACATATATTTCATTGCTGGGAAGGGGATTAAATAAAACAATTAACATTTTGACAACTATAGAAAATCATAACAAAATTGATTTTCAACAGGCATGCGTTGTCCAATATAGTCTCCTGTATAACCAAGTCAAAGAAATACTTTCCAAAAATTGCAGTATTTTCAAAACCAACAATGAAGTTTTTCAGGTATTAGGTGAAAATCCCATATTTTCAACTAAAATTGGACCTAATTTAAAGTCAGTTCTGGAACGCAGAACAAAAATCAAAGTGAACATCAGAATTTAAATGGTAGTAGACCATGTGGCAGATGCCTCTATTGCGCATACATTTTACAGGATAATTCTTTTTCAATTGACAATCAAAACAAGAATGTTGTGTACTTGAGAAGGGGGAACTGCTATTCGAGTAAGTTGGTATACATTGCTAGATGTAATACCTGCTCATCTTATTATTTTGGAAAAACAGAAAGGCTATTCAAAACCAGAATATATGAGCATTTATATGACATAAAAAATAAAAAGGAAACCAATGCTTTGTACAAGCATAGTACACAATGTGCTGGTTTCTGTGGATTTAAAGTTGTCATTCTTGACCTTGTGCAAATAGAAGTTAGGGGGGGAGACTGGCAAAATGTTTTAAATAAAAAGGAATTATTATGGCAATTAAGATTAGCTGCTAACTTTCCTCCGGGGTTAAATGACCATTTAACCATCTTGCCAATACTGAGAGTAAAGGCAGGACAGGTTTAAATGTCTCACTATCTTACATTTTCCTACATAAAAACCTTTCTTGTGGTTGTTTTTAAAATGCATGTGCAGTATTGAATTTATTTTTGTGACAGTTGTTGAACACCGATGTATTGCTACTATTGTGATGTTTTAATAGCTTTTTAACCAGTATGTATTCAATATTTATGAATGAACCTAATATGTTCTAGTTAAATAATTGTGGAAAGGATGAACCAATCATTGTCAAGGTTGTACTATTTAAACACATTTCTTATGACTGTTTTTTTATTCTGATGAAGTCAACTGGTATTGACAAAAGCACTTAATATTTATCTGTAATAAATGAACTTCTGAGGACTCGCAACACTAGTGCTCTTTTTTTTTTTATTTGTTCTTGCTTGAGCACAACTGCACCACCTTTTTGGTTACACTCATAACATTACCATTTTCCATTTTCAGTATTGCTCCACATTCCCATCCCTCAGTCCATAGTCCTCTTTCATCATATATTTTTCTAGTGTCCATTACTTTTTTGCACATAGTTAACAAATGTTTTTTTTTGGTTCTTTTGCTTCAACTTTAGTTCTAAACTGGATCATTATTTTTGTCTGTAAAAAACTTGTACCACATATTCTGATCATGGATAAGTATTTTTCTTTTGTTCATATGCATCCCAAAAATTTCCCATGGCTTGACCAGTCTCAAATATCAAGTCACAAAAAGTCTCTTTATTAATTAAAATAAATGCTCTTACCTCTTTTGCTTTGACACCCAGAGGTACTATGACAGAGTCCCAAACCTCAGACCTTTCCAAACTTTCTTTTTTTTTTTTACTGCTCACACATACTGTATACTTCTTTTTTATTTTTTGTCTTCTTTGTTCCTTCTCCAACAATTTGTGCATATGTTTTTATCTCAGGAACTTTCTCTGGTACAGTCTCTTCTTCTCCTTTTTCTTCTTACATTTTTTTCCATGATGCCACTCCATGAAATTACTGGTCCAGTTTCTCACTTTGATAATCATCCTGCACCCCCCCCTCCAAATTGTAGGGTTGTAACTATGCATTTTTCAGAGGTAACTCTCTCTCCTTTAAACAATTTCCTCTGAAAGTTTTCCTCTGAATCCATCTCAGTTACAGCTACAATCTCCTTTTCCTCCAATGTTACTGTTTTTTTTTCTGTACCCACATCATCATCAGAAAAAAAAAACTTCTGGTAGCAATTCTACCATTTATACTACATTTTCAGCAACTTTCACTCCAGTTTCAACAAAAGCTTAATCAGTCATGTTTTCTTCCTGTTCCTTCTGGTTGCCTCCACACCTGGACAGGAACCAAGGAGTCAGGATGTGTAATATACAAACTCTTCCCCCAACTACCATGAGTAGGGGAAGCTTAATGATGCCCTGAACAAATTGCTTTATGTAGTAGAAATACCATCTCGGGTCTCCATGGCAAAGATGCTACTATCCCAGTGGGACTAACCTGGCCAAAAAAGGATGGATAGATAGATAGATAGATAGATAGATAGATAGATAGATAGATAGATAGATAGATAGATAGACAGACAGACAGACAGACAGACAGACAGACAGATAGATAGATAGATAGATAGATAAAATAAAAAAGTGTTAAACACATTTATTGCATTTTTACTACAGATGCCACTGAGATATCTCTAACTTATATGACACAACAGAAATATTTAGGTATGCTATTGAATCAGACTCTCTCCTTTATTACAGGCTGAGAGTTATTAGGATTTTATAAAATATCACATTTATTTAGAGAAGACACAAGGAGATGCACTGCAACCAATCCACTGATACTGAGACTTGAATATGGTTTTAAACACTTATGCCAGCCAAGTAATTCTTTTCTTAAACAAATTACAGAAACTAGAATAATCCAGTTCATTCACTTTGCTGACAGGAGGGAACACCACTGAATAACGTTAAAGAAGGAGAAAGGGCTGCCAATTTCAGTTGGGAAAATAGTGATGTTCAAAAAGTAACTATAAACTACTACATGACAGTTTCTGATGGGTACAGTGGCTGCAAGAGCAACCAAAACTGCATGCACCTAGCAAGCAAGTCATGAAGGAAGGATATGAAATGTGCTATCCATGGTGGATGTCCCCATACTTCTGCAAGGGACATTCCCGCCACATAGCCTTGCCCCTCCCAACATGGCATAAGAAGTGTTTTCACCATTTCTTCCTAGGGAATGGCATCACCCAATGAGCCTATGACTGCGCACAAACTCCTCTCACCCCTGGGCAGAGGCGATCAAGGCCACACCAATTCACTCTTCTCCCATCTAACTGAATCTTCCCATGTTGGAGCACTAATTGAACGCTGGACATCTGAGTCACTGTTAGGGCTCTATCCCTCTGTGCTACATAGGCTGTGAAACTATCGAACATTCTTTGCTTCTTTATTCAGGATTTAAAAATATACTGATGTAGCAAAAATAACTAATCCAAATGAATGAAAAAATGAGGTTATTGTCCTCAGTACAGATGGCATATTAATGAAAGTATGCCAAGATTCAGGCAGCTGAGATCAAATAAAAATAGAATCAGAAGAAACAGAGAGAGAAGCATGAATGTTCATCATTTTGATCACTGCTGCTATGTCCTTCCAAAGACATAACAGCTGACCAGCTACCAAAGCATCAGGACCACTTCCATACTCCCAAACCTTTATACACCTTGAGCTGAGCAGGATGAAAGACATTAATACTACTATTACTACTACTAATAATTGTCATCATGAAATTATTTCATGATCGTGATGACAGTGGAAACAATGTAATAATTTATGGTTAAAAGATGGTGTCTGACTTATACAATGGAAAAAAATAAGATCTGTTATTGAAGCAAGCAGAAGAAGATATAAATCATGGATCTCATAAGTTAAGAGTTAAAGAGATGAGAAATAAAGATTTGGTGGTAACGTATAACACTAGGCAAAGATAAACTATCTTGCATTCCTTACAGAATGGTTCTCTGGCACAAGCAAGGCCCACATAAGATGTGGTTAATCAGACTTGAACCACATTTTAGTTGCTGATGAAAGCAACTTCTGCAAGGTTCTTTGTTCCAGTATCTGAAGACAGGACAGAAGAAAACAGGGAGGAAAGAAAACAAAATAATAAGATAAAAAGGAATGCTGGAAAAAACTCAAAACACAGGGAGAAAGGTGGAAAAATAGTGAATCCAGAACAGGATTCAGTGGAAGGACCTTCAGGAAGAGAGGACCAGGAAGAAAGAGATGAATGGCAGAATGAGGAAACAAAATATTTGTCTGCATTCGTATCTCTTTCAGAGAGATATTTGGTCAGGTTATTATAGACAATAAAAAAGCAATGACTTAATGGGGAGATGGGCAGGAAAGATAATTAATGTTAGAAAATTAGGAAATATAGAAGAATAATACTTAGTGATTCTACTAAAATGGAAAGTCGCTTTCAGAATTGGGAAAGGAAGAAACATATACCACATTCTGCATGCCTTCAAAGATAATGTTTGATGAAAAAATGCATTGGTGTATACTTAATACTGCATAAAGAGGCAGGTATGCAGCAGCTGATGATTTTTACCTTGATGCCAAATAAATGACTGCAGCCTTGGTAGCAAGTGATGGGACAGAAACACCCCAAAACAGAGAATGTGGGTGTCTTGGTGTAAGACTTGGGATTATCCAGTTGATTTATTAATAGAATAAGAGCACACATTAAGCTTGCCTCTTATTTGTTACCAGAAAATGGTTAATAATGCATACCCATGTTATCACAGGTGGAAATTGCTTTACATCTGTCAATACGTGCAGAGGGAAGAAAGAGATGAGGTGTGGTTTGCATCATATGGACTTGTGCTTAGCCTCCATGACCAAGGCTTTATTTTTAACAGAAGAACCTTGACAATGAGAGCAAGTAAATAGGATATGGGAAAACACTTTAAGCATTTAGGTCCAATATATTTAAGTGGGAGGGGTATGAAGATTTGGGTAATAGTGTCCATACTTTGCAGAAGAGTATCCATTGTTCAAATGGTTTAATAAAACAAAGGGAGCAGAAAAGATGGGGAGTAAGAGGTAGGGGAAAGGTAGAGGGCATGCAAATGGACAAAATATGGCACAGGTGACAGAAGGTAAGAAACTGCCCCTGAAGTTGTTAAAGTCAACAGAAACAGTGGAACACTTAAGAATGCAACCAGAGACTGTAGAAAAATTGAACAGAAATGGGCAGAAAATTTTGGGAAATATATTTTGAAAGAAGTTTGTTACGGACCTTTTACTATCTGTGACAGAAAATAACACTTCAGACATTGTGATAATGTGAGATTAGTACTATATAGGAAACATATCTTACATGCAAATAAACAGAATCTGATAACACATCAGTCCTATTCTACATTCCATGGAATGATCACTTTTACATTTCTCTACAGGGTTCGAACCCCACAAGAGCTTATAAAATATAGAATAATACAACATTTCTTTGGGTTTAATTTCTCAAAGTCTTTTGGGTTTCTAATACCATGATGGGAATGGGCCACATACCTAAGTCAAAGAATGATGAAAGTTCATGAAATTAGTATGGTTTCAGTCTTTTATGTTAGCCAAAAGTGCTCTTCGCAGCAGCCGCGATGTACCCAAAACTGACTCCTCCTGCATTATATATGGAATTACATGCTTCAGTAGCTTGTTATGAGACCCCATTGCTCTTACTACTATTGGAACAGTCTGGATATCTTTCTTCCACATTGCCATCATATCTGCCTGCAAATCTTGGTATTTTATGACTTTGTGTCTCTCTGTACTTGGACACTGTAATCACGGGGTGTAGCTATTTCAATCATCCATGCTACTTTTGTCTTCTTTTCATGGACTACTGTATCTGGTTATCTGACATCTATTTTTTTAACTGTTGGTAATGGGTAATCCCACGTGATATAAACTTCATCATTCTCTATCATACTCACAGCCAGCCTTAGGCATAGGCCAACTAGGCAGCTGTCTAGGGCACCACTCTAGCAGGAGCACTTTTGTAGTAATCTGGATAGTATAGGTAGACTAGGATGGGGGCACTGTGTGGTGTTGGGGAGGGCGCTGTAGAGAGCTTTTGCCTAGGGCACCAGTTGACCAAAGGCCGGCCCTGTTAATACTCTGTGTCTCATGTTGTCAATGGTTCTCAGATACTTCAGTATTGTAATATCTGCACAATCCCCAATGTAACAGTCTTTCCATATTATCATGCCTTTCAGTATACAGACCCTCTGCTATTAATGTATCACACTCAGCAACAAGATGTGCAACTGTTTCTAGTTGTTTTACAGAACCTACATTTTGTCTGTTTATCCACATGTTAAATGGACTTTGTAAACCAATGTGTATGTAGTCCACTATCCTTGGCCACTAATATTAACCTTTCATCTTTATTGGTTTAAATTCACCTTTCCTTAACCATTCCTGTGTCAGATCCTGATAAGCATGAGGTTGTTCTAGGAATTTTCTGTACTTGCAACAATATTTATGCCTTTTCCACATTTCTTGCCTTCTCATCTGATCACTCTCCTTATACTCTTTATTTTGTTTTTTGGCACATTCAGTTGCTGCCTGATTTTTGTCTGCTTCTGGTTTGGTTTCTTTTATCCATGGATGTCGGATGCCATCAAATGCTTTTTTGTAATCTATCCATGCTATACTTGGATTCTTTCGTTTTTACAATTATCCATTATGACTTTAACAACAAATGATCCTTTGGTCCATATGACTTTCTTTTGTAACCATTTTGCTCTATTGCCATGATTGAGTTTTCTTCTAAATGGCTATAAACTCTGTCAGCATCAATTCCAGTATATAGTTTAGACATTGTCAGAAGGCATTGGTCTGTAGTTTTTAGGATAGCTTGCAGGTTTACTCTTAAGGAGGAGTATTGCTTTTCCTGCCATTAACCACATTGGTGTCTTTTCAGGGTTCACATATAAGTAGTTCTTACTCTGGGCTAAATCATTTTGTAACAATGTTAATACTTTTAGCCATAAGTTACATACAACATCTGGGTCTGGGGTTTTCCAGGTAGGAGCTTTTTTAAAGTTTGTTTCAATCTCTCTGGCTGTGACTTTATCCCATTTCATATCTTCTACATTTGAACGTCTTACGCTTTCTATTACTTTTTCTATTCATTCAGCATCTTTGTTATGTTCCACAGGATCTTCACAGACATTTCTCCAAAATGTTTCTATTTCTTCTTTTCTTTATGGTGTTTCTATTAATTTTGCTTTGTTTCCCATTCATGAATTGCTTATTTTGTACTTTTGTTTTATATTTATCTGCATATTGTCTATGTTTTTCTGCCTGTGCTGATACCTTTAGCTTATTATTTGCAATAGTGTGCAATAGATCCTGGTCTGTTCTACTATTGCACGTTGCTTTTATCACATCTATCTTTTCTAAGTATGTTTGCTGAGCTGTTCCCTCTTCTGTACTTTTCTAAAACTGACACTTCTTGTCTTAATTGTTTATTGTTTACTTTATTTGAGATGTCCATGATGGCATTTGATTTCTTCCCTTCCTTTCACTGTATTGTCCTGTGTTTTTGTGGTAAGGACTTTATCTGTTATTAATTTAGCTGCATAGTTATATATCCTATTTGCTTCTGTTATATCACATGAATTTCTGTTATAGTCTTGACTACTGTGTTTATTTGCTGCACAATGAACATAATTTAACAGTAATACATATATGAAGATGCTCTTACTAGGCTTTGATCAGTAAGAATCTTAAGAAACTTGCCCTACATTCTCAAAGTAATTACTAGTCCTTATATTTTGAATATGAATCTCTAAAGATAGGCCTAACAAGTATATGTTGGAGTAATTACATGTTTTCTGCATTCATGAGGTTCACTGGTCCTAAACCAGTGGTGAATTTATAGTTAACCAGCCATTCATCCAGATTATGTTTGAATTGAGTAAGAGAAGTATTCTGTTTATGTGGAGAGGAAAACAGTTCCATAGAGGAGGTAATCTCTGTCATGCGCACCTATCTTACCAGCATGCTCTGCTAGTCTTGCAAAAAAGAATGAGGTCTCTTGAGTGGGTATATTGAATACAATTGGACTTTTGAATGTGTAACATGTCTGATGAGGGTCTATACAAGAGGCAAAGATTGCCTCTCAGTAGTCTGTATGGTACTGAGAAAAGAGACAAGACTTTGAGATGATCAGTGTAGTTTTTATAATTTTGGCCCTTGATTTATTTCAATGAGCAGGCCTTGTGTTCCCACTTTCTGTGACAAGTGTTTGGACAGCTGCATACTGAAAAGGGCATTATACTCAAATATTTGGCCTAATGAGTACAGAGGAATTATTATGTCCCAGATTTGAATGCTATACCCTTAAGATACAAGCTGTTTGATGAAAAAGGACTTCCATACAATAGTGGATACACATGGATTACAGGACAATTCATTGTCTATATAGGTACTGAGATCTCTAACTACAAGATCAATTTTCAGGGGAGTTCTTCCAATGAGAAAGTTATAAATGGAGTCATGCCTGCTGAAGGGTACAGTTATACATTTCTTTTCATTTAGTTTCAGTCCAGGGTTTTGGCATCAACTGTTTCAGTCGGGCCTTCTTGTAAGACCCTGGTGATCACAGGGAGTTTATGATGGCACCAGTTATCAATTATCTGCAAACTTGGTTATTCAAGAAGTAAATGCCTAAGAGAAGTGGTCCAAGGAATGAACCCTGGGGTACCCCACTATTGACAGGTCTATTGACAGGTCTTTTGTAGGAGCTACAGCCACCCACCCTTACTTCCTGTGTTCTACTGGTGAATCAATTTGCTATCCAGTGAGTTATACAAAGACTAATATTTTTCTGGTAGAATTTATCTGTGCATTTTCTTGACTGTGGGATGGCATTGAACATCTTTGCAAATCCAAACTGGGTTGGGTCGAGAATCTGTAGGCCACCTATATCCCTATTTATTAGTTTCATGATGAAACTTACAGCCTTACAGATGAGGCTGGTCAGGCTTATGGGTCTGAAATTACCTGAGTCGGCTGCTGTTGTCCTCTATTTATCTGGCACAAAACCTGTTTTGTGGTTAATATCAAATAGCCTCTGTAGGAAGGGTCTGACAAGTCATGTTTCAGACTAGCCAGTGGGCAGCCTGGTATGGTATCTGACCCCATAGATGTGGTGTTCTTGGACTTATGCCTTGAGAATTTGTCCCTGGGAAATTTAAGGAGTGAGATAGACAGGGTGATTGATCTAAGAATATTGGAAGAGAGAGGGGAGTGAAGTTTGAGCCAAATATTTCTGCTAGTAGATTGGCTATATCCTCTGGGTCTGAGTAGGTGATGTCATAACCTATTAGCTATGCACAGTGCTGGGCATTGTTTTGGAGATTTGTAACATAGTTAAAAAGGCTTTGTGGTCATCTTTCACCATTTTCCCCAAATAACTGGCTTTGGTTGACTCGATCAGCATTCATAGTTCCTCATTTAGTTTATCAACAGTGTTTTTGGCTTCTTGAATGTTAGATTTAATTTTGTGAGCAATATGTTTTTGTTTGCTACATAAGTTGTTTATATTAGTGTTCCACCATAGAGATTTGTTTTTGAATTTAGCATTGCATTTACTTATGTGAGGGACAGACGTATCGCTGCAACTATTTACATGTGCATAGAAGTTAACATTAAAGGTTTCCACATAAGCAGTGGGATCACTAAGACTGAAGGAGCTTTTGAATTTAGCCACATCATTGCTCATGTTTAATAGATCAGCCTTCACATAGTCTTTAAATACTCATGTATTGGAGAATGCCTCTGGCTTCCATCTTAAGGTAAATGCAACTGACTTGTGGTCTGATTTGACTAGGGAAGACATTACAATAGGTGGGGAGAAGAGCTGTCCCACATTGTTAAGGACCAAGTCTAGAATTTTATTTCCCCTGGTTGAAGTATAGACTGACTTGTACTGGGACTTTGCATTTATGAACTCCAGAAATCTCTGGCCTAAGCTGCTTGTGAATGTGTAAGTCTCCCAGTTGATGGTGGGACAGTTGAAGTCTTCGATGCAAATGATGTTTGGCTTAATACACAGGAGTTCCATACTGGTTAGGTAAGAGGTATGAGTTCCAGATCATTATCTTGTCTAACAAGTCTGGATGTGAGATTTCTTTTACGAATATAGAGTCACCTTGACCTTTAGTGCCTACTTCTAATGTGGTGGGCCTATATGAGTGATAGGCACTGAAGCCCCCACTGAGGGAGTGCATTCACTACTCATGCACTAGGTTTACATGATGATGCATACATCTGCACTTTCCAGGGTGAGCACTGCTTGCAGGGTATGCAGTTCTTTGTTAAGCCTCCTAGCACTGATCATAAATAATTTAATGATATCCAACTCCTGTTTAGCTATGTTGGAAGCTTTACAAGATTGACTATGTCTAAAAAAAGTCACTATAGTGGTAATGAAGGTCTTAACCAAGATACAGAAGCTTTGGGGGAAGAGGTGTTAGCCATCACTGGACTGTCAACAGTCTCTTCTTAGGCTGATATATACTGTACCCCCTTTGAATGACAAGGCAATCTAAGCCAATTGTTAAAGTTAATTATCTTTTGTTCATATTGTGGCACTGTTCTTGGTGATGGTATAATACTGATGTAGGCTAGGATCATACTTGCCTCAGACACATATTGCAAGAGCTCTATCATGTCTCTCTTCATATAGTCCAGGGAGTTATGTCTGAAGCCATTTACACACACATGTACAATGACTGTATCATAAGTGTACTTGTACTGCAGGAACCTTAGTGCTTGTGTGATGGGGGTGAATCCTGGTGCCCGATAGGAAACTGACTGTGACCCTCTCTTTACCCAGTCTGGAGGGTGGAGCACTGATGCATCTCACTGTAAAGTCACCTATGACAAGGATATTGGTATGGGTGGTGATTTGCGTTCAAGACTTTTAGACTGCACTTGTGTGACTTTTGGTGTATAGTTCATGGTTGTGCCACCTGTGATGTGTTTTTATGAGGTTGCTGATGGTAATTTTTTTCTTGAGTTACATTTAGGAGTCCTCTGTGGTTTTGACAGGTTACTTCCAAGAACTTAAACATATGTTGGTTTGTGTGTTTGTTTTGGGGTGACTGAGATTGGGTTAATGTGGTGTTGGGTGGTGCTGACAACCTCATTGTTTTCTGCTGTAGCTTTGTGCATGAGCTTTGCCTCCAGTAATATTGTATAACTACATTTGACACAATGTGTCAGTTTGTTTAAGTAGTAGATGATTGTCAGCACACATAAGACAATTGCTACATTGCCTCATGATGCCCATTTTAACCAAGCTGGCTACAGAGACAGCTGAGAAGTGTAGATCCTATCCCCTGCCACTTGCTGCTGTTGGGAGGAGTGGGAGTAGTTCTTAAGAAATTAGGAGTCACTTGACTGGAGTTCTATCTTTTTAAAAATGAATAATGCAAGTCTATACATGAACAGGAATAAGCCACTTCATACAAACCTAGTGCCCTTTGTGCAACTAGTGATTATTAGGTACACTGACAATTTCTGAAATTGGCTACAGAGAGTGAGAGAGTTTTGGTTCTAAGCAGTTAGTGTACATCTTTACAATGTAAATTGTACCTGTGCAATGAACAGCACCACAAAAACAAGAGTCTATTAGCCAACAGCATAGCAGCACAATGTAAGGCGCTTGGGTTTTCATCTCTCAAAAGCAGTTCTGACTCCGATCACAATGAATGGCAAAAATAAGTGCAGAGCTATTTCAGTAACTCTGTAAGAAATGCAAAAATACATATCCTAGGTACTTCGAGGTCGGTAGCAAATCAAATCAGACATAGAACAGTCTTAATAGTGTGGTTTCTGAGTATTGCTTATCTCTGACTGAATGAGCTATTCTCTCTGATAAAAAAAAACTACTATAGCAAGCTGCAGCAAAATCATCACAAAAATCCACAAAAATTCTGGGCAAGTGTGAACAACCTCCTTCACCCAGGCCACTGTAGCACTCCTTCACCTCTAGGGTCTGAAAAAAATACCTCTCATCAAACTGCCAATGCCTTTAACACTTTCTTCACAAACACCATACAAACTCTAGCCAACCAATTATCTACAGACAACTCTGATCCCCCTAACTCCTTACCTAATACTCAGCCAACATTCCAACTACAACCCATACCCACCTCTTACATCCATAAACTTATCCACAAACTCAAGCCTTGCACCCCCTCAGCCGATAACTTACCATCTGAATACCTTCAGCAAGCTGCCAAAGTTATCGCCTATCCTATATCCATCCTGATAAACCATACCATAACTGAAGGAACCATTCCCAATCTCTGGAAAATCTCTCATATTATTCCCTTACACAAAGGAGGTAATGCTATTGACTATTCAAACTACAGGCCTATAGCCCTCCTCTCTCCAATACCTAAGATTATGGAAAAATGCATTCAGCAACAGCTAATGAACCACTTACTAAAACATAACATACTAGCAAACTGTCAGCATGGTTTTAGGCCTTATCATAGTACCACCTCAGCTCTCCTATCCTTTACAAACACCATTAATAATAACCGTAATAATAGCAGTCTCTCATTAGCACTCTTTCTCGACCTATCTAAAGCCTTTGATATGGTTAACCATCAATTACTCATAAACACTCTGTCATCCATCCATCTAGACACCAAAGCAATTCTCTGGTTTAAGTCCTACCTTAGTAATAGACAGCAAGCAGTTCTTTGGGACAATCAACTATCTTCACACCTTCCTATTTCCCTGGGAGTCCCTCAAGGTTCCATTCTTGGTCCTCTCCTTTTCTCATTATTCATCAATGACCTTCAAATAGCCATTCCTCAAACAACCTGTATACAATATGCTGATGATTCCACTATTATATGCTCTGCCAACTCTATTTCTGAACTGCAGTCTCTAACCCAGACAGCTTTTAACACCGTAGAGACATGGTTCTCTAAACGGTGCCTTCTTCTGAACACTAAAAAGACCAAGTTACTACTGTTTACAACAAACAGCAAGTCCCCCCTCCCATAGATTTCTCCATTCAATCTACCAGTGGTACCCTTATATCCCCAGACACTTCCACCAAACTATTAGGTATTACAATTGATAATAACCTCACCTTTGACAGTCACATTAATAACACTATTAAATCTGTTAATAAAAAACTGGGCTCCCTATATAGGATAAAACCTTTCCTGACTCCAACTGCCAAAATGACTATTGCACACTCCCATTTAATTTCAACTCTATTGTATGCAGCCCCCATTTACACTAATCTAAAAAAAAGTAATCTTACCAAACTATCCAACTCCTATAATAGTATTGCTAGATTTGCCACTGGAAACCCATATAGAACTCACCATTGTCTTAACCTTCGTCAACTAGACAGGCTAGAACTAAAAAACCTTCTGTTACTTTCCCAACTTACCATCACTCATAAAATCTTCTATCAACCTAACAATACTCCAGTACTAAACAACCTTATATTACCCTACAGGAACCTTGATTCCTTACGCTCCTCCAATAAACGTCTAGCTAGGACCACCAAGTCTAACAACTTAGCTGGTGACTCACTTTTCTCAAATACTGTTGGAAAACATTGGAACCTCTTGCCCTCTGACCTTACTGCACTTCCATCCCTTTCTCTCTTTAAGCAAAATCTTAAGAAATATCTTAAAAATCACTGGCTATGCCCTTGCTATTTCCCAGACTGAATCTCTAGATATCTCTTGTCAATTCTTGACATTCTACTCTTCTCTTTTCTTTCCTGTCTATCCCTCTACTTTAGAGGCAACTCAAATAATCTCTACTACTTGACAACAATTATTATCCTTTCTACTTAGCTAAGAATGTACCCTGTTGGAAGTATTTCCTGCCTTTTGCTTTATACCTCCTCCTTTTCTTCCCTAACTATTTTTCTGATAATATGTTTAGTAAATTAACCATAGGAAAGTTACTGTCTGTATAACTATTTTTACCTAGGTTTTAAAGATACCTCTAATAATGTCTATGGACTGCCCTAGACTTACATGCTGTAAAATGAGCTGTTGATGTATGTTGTATCTATTAGACTAATGTGTATTCAATTTTAAACCTTTTTTGCTGTGGTGGTGGTTGTTGAAATTGGAGCTTTTCTCCCAGGGCCTCCACTGAAAATGGAAATATATCCAGCTGGACCAGCCCGGTTAACAAATGTTAAATAAATAAAAATAAAATAAATAAAATGAGCACAAGGCCAAAAAAAAAAAAAAAAAATCAGCTGTGCCCATTGGCCAATAGCAAAAATAGACTTTGTTAATTTATTTGATGATGGACTAAAATTAATTAAAAAAAAAAAAAAACAGAAAGGGTACAACCTTTGATAAGTGGAAGATAAAGAATAAGCCTTTAGACTTCTGCCATTTTAGAAACCAGACTAGTGGTGTTAGATTTTGTAACACAGTAGGATATTATTTACATAAAAACAAATAAATGTAAATAACCTTCATGCACAGCACTTAATCATTATATACGTTGTATTCAGCATCTTTTATATAATATTATTTTATAGTGAGCTGTTTTATTTTATTAATGTAATGCCTTGGCATGTACTGAATGAAAAGATATTTGCTATTCCTAAAAATATTTCAGTAATGGAAACCCTTAAGTATGGATCTTACAGTGTTTGCATACTGTTTCTAGATATAACAATATACCAGGTGTGCAAAGGGATGGTAACACCTCAAGAAATATGTGACAAACCTGGATACCATCCTAACAATGATAAAATGGCGTGCCCAGTTAAGGTCTTTGGTAGCACCATAGATATCAAAAGTGGATTTTTAAAAGTAAAACGTGAAAAAAGACTAAAAAATGACTGTCCACACTAGGATGATAGCTGAGTGTTTTCTTTCATTTAACATAAACGAACATCTTCAGAACTAACAGACAATTCCATACATCAGTTTAAATACAAAAAAATCACTAATTAATGACCCAATCAACTTCCATTCATCTAATTACTTATTAATCTTAAAGACTTTCTTAAAGAAATATATACATGTATATATTTTTATATCAAAATATATATATAAAACAAGCATTAATATACAACAATTTTTAAAATAACACTTATTATTGTAGTAATCTATGCATTTGTAAAAAAAGGTTGATTTACTAGTATAACCTATTATTTAAGAGGCATTTAACATTTAAGGTCTGATTCAGACCAGGAATTTGGTTTGCCTTCAAGAATACTTGCCATCTTAATTCTTTGATTTCAAGAGCATTATTAAATTCTGTAACAAAAGGGGTGAAATATATTCCATCCAATCCAAAAAATACAATATTTTTAAAATTAGGACACTCTAAAGAATGCTTGGCTAACGCATTGTTGATGTCTTTATTTTTAATAGCCAAACGGTGCTCATAAATTCTTTTGTATAGTGCTCTTGTGGGTTTTCTAGCATAAAAATTGTGGCAGGTGGAACACGGTGCCAAGTATACTATGCCAATACTCTTGCAATTATATCTACCTTTACTAACCACCATCCTTCTGATGTGACGAAAAAATATATTTCTAGATGAATCAATGAACCTACATTGTCTACAGTTGTGGCAAGGATATGTACCCGTAGGTCCTCTAACAGTTTTATAGTCTCCTATTTCTAATGTGGACTTCAGACTTGCAACTTTTTTATAAATAAAACGTGGATGATCACCCAACATCCTAGCTGAGTCACGGTTTCCTAAAATGACCTTCCAGTTGTTAGAAATAGCCTGTTTGATATTATTACACTCTAAGCTAACAGGGACAGGAGAGGCACAGTCCGTCATCTGCTCATTACTTCTGCCACTATTACTGTCATCATTGTCTCCTGTCCCTCTTCGCTTAGAGGGTAATAATATCAAACAGGCTGTTTCTGTTGGTTGTGTCTGTGGGCAGTGTGAATATGGTGAGACGCATGAGTTTACTCATTTCTGTGCTCTAGGGTGTTTGAGTTGGTTATATTAATTTTGAGAAATAAAGTACAGAGAGGGCTTGTGCCCCCCATGAAGATATGATGGTGCTTGCCACCATGCAGAAAGTACATTTTGTTTGTGTTCTTGTGTCTGAATGAATGGGAATGTTGAGTATGGGCTTTGCTATGTGTGTCTGCGTGTGTGTGTGTGTGTCTGTGCGTGTGTGTGTGTGTGTCTGTGCGTGTGTGTGTGTGTGTACATGGGCACATGCTTAATGTGAGCATGTTTCTCAATCAGTAAACTAGTCTACAATGAAGGGACTCTCTTATGGATAACATGCAGTAGTCGAATGGTTTTAATGTCATCAGATGTGACATAATACTTGTACGATTGAAAACTGTGACTACTAGTTTGTGTGGCATTGCAGTAAAGTGTAGAATATGAATCTGTCCTTTCACTGTTGTTGTACAATCTTAGAGTTGGTATATATAATTAGCAAGGAGGTGTGACTGGTGCAGGGACAGTTTGCATCCCTGCACAAAATATTTTATAATAGGTATTTGAGATGTAACTACTGAATGACACATCACTACCGCCTTACAAAAAACACTGCCATATTACGATCCCTTTCTAACAAAATCTGTCATTTTATCGCCAGTTCATTTCACCATGAGCATCACTGCAACACCTTAGAAAAGGCAAACTGTCTTCCTGTTCACAGCAAATCCATCCTGCTTTGTTCCCTTCTCTTCAAACTCCTACACCAATATATACTATCCCACCTAACTATAAAACTAACTACATCCAAACCTATCCCACCTAACTATAAAACTAACTACATCCAAACCACACTCCAGCCTAAGAAGCCAATCTATTAATAACTGTACTCTCATAACTCTCTCTAGTAAACTTCATTCCGCAGACCACATCTTCACTGTTCTTGCCCCTAATCTGAGGCAATTATTAGTACCAGAACTTACTGAAGTCACAAACTACAAACAGTTCAGACCACAGTTTAAACAACACCTAACTGAACAATACAAATGCGCATATCACAACACTGGCCACGTCACCTAATTGTCATGCTTGCACAATTACAATTATCTCAAAACCTTGGATTCTTACTCATCTGTTCTCACCATCTTATGGCATGAAATATATCATTGCATCTTGATCTTCACAATGCAATCCGTGACTTTCTGAATAAAGAGATGATAAAATCAGCAAACAAGGAAGTAGTAGTCCACAAAAAAACAAAAACTGACAGGCCAAAAAAGAGTCATAAGGATGATAGAGTGGACTATTGAGGATGAGAAAGGAATTATGTATTGTTACTATAATGCAAGAAGGCCAGAATTTCCATATAGAAGATGTTCAAAAAGAATAAGAGAGAAATTAGAAGAAAGAAAATCTTTGGACAGGAAAAACCGTCAAAAGCTTCAAATGCAAATTTGTGTTCATAATTACAACAGATCCATGAAAAACTTTAAGTAGACCAAGAAGCTTTGGACCATTTGGAAAAAGAAGTAACAGATGAAGTGCAAAAATATAAAGAACAAAATCTAGAGATTTATGAATGGTATAAAAATGAAACATGGACATGGGAAAGAAAGAGAGATCTGATATGGTGCAATATTTATACAAAGGAGAAAGTCAAACCAATCAATAAAAACAATCTCCAAAGATATTTGAAGAGAAATACAGGCAAAGGTACCCAGAAAACATTCACAATACAAAAAATAATATCACAAAGGGGAAGTGCAGAACAGAAGATTAGTAAGGTAGAAGTTGAATAGATAGAAAGTGAAGTTATGGAATACCTGCAAAGTGAAGGATTTAGTGTAGAAAGTTTAATACAGGTTATGTCACAGCATGATGGGAGTTTCCATAGTGTAGTGGTTATCACGTCTGCTTTACATGCAGAAGGTTCTGGGTTCGAGCCCCAGTTGAACCATTCAGTTGCGGATGGCACAGTGGTGCAGCAGTAACATTGTCACCTCACAGCAAGAGGTTCTCTGGTTCAATTCTCAGCTGGGGTGCCTTCTGTGCAGAGTCTGCATGTTCTCCCTGTGTTTGTGTGGGTTTCCTCCAGGTGCTCTGGTTTCCTCTCACGTTACAAAGAGATGTGTCTGGAGCATTTCTCCACAGGCCTCTGCTGAAAATTGGCTCGTTCCATGTCAGACTTTCCCTGTCAACAAATGTTAAATAAAAATAAAATAAAATAAATAAATGATGGAACAAGTCCCCAAAATAAGGATCACCAGGTATAATGGAAGACATCTGATGAAGAAATATAGTCATGGGAAAGAAAAAGAGGTTTAATATGGTGCAATATTTATGTAAAGAATAAAAAGTAAAACAAATCAATACAAAAAAAGCAGCAGCAAAGATATTTAAAGAGAAATACAAAGAAAGGCATACAGATACAGAAAATTTCACAATACAAAAAATAATAAAACAAATAGAGAATTAGAAGAGAGGATTATGAATACAGAAGTTAAAGAAATAGAAAATTATGTTATGGATTGTCTGCAAAGTGAAGTATTTAGTGTAGAAAATCCAACTCTGATAACGTCACAGCATGATGGAACACTGAATACCCAAATTAAGGAGAAACAGGTGGAATGGGAAGCATCTGATCATTTGCCACATGAAGATACTCTGGAGCTTATAGAAGGAAACCACTTCAAAAGTTCTGTCAGAGTGGCAGAGCAAGCAAAGGAGTAGGAAATAATGACACCTCTGACTTGGTCAGTGTCGTGGAGTGGCAGGCCAGTGACTTCCCATATGAAAGAACAACAGATAACGCAGGATGCAGCTGAAGAGAATGTGTCACAGGAAGACATTCTGGAACTTTCTGTAGAATACCCACAGGAAACAGAGAGCAAATAATGTGCCATCAGCTTAGAAGAAATGACCTAAGGTAAGAATTGCTTGAATTAATGGAGGTGGATAGACATATAAAGATAGATAAAAGGAATAAATTATAGAAAGTCAATAAGACCCAAAATGTTAGAAGTCTGATAAAACAAAAGAACACAGTAATCAAGACTATTAACAAAAATTCATGTGATATAATAGAAATAAATAAGCTATATTACTGTGCAGCTAAATTAATAACAAATAGAGTCTTACCACAAAAACACAGAGCAGTAAGGGAAAGGAATGAAAGAAATCAAATGCCATCATGGAAGCATTGAACAAAGAAAACTATAAAGCAATTAAGACATGAAGTGTCACTGTTACAAGAGGGAACAAATCAACAAAAATACTTAGAAAGATAGACATGAAAACAACGTACAGTATCAGAACAGACCAGTATCTATTGTACACTATTGAAAATAATAAACTAAATATATCAGTGCAGGCAGAAAACCTTAGAAGATATGCAGATAAATATAAAGGAAAACTACAAACTAAGCAATTTATTGATGACCCTCAAAAAAGTCATATACAGAACTGGAAAACAAAGCAAAAGCAATAGAAACACCACTAAAACAAGAAGAAATAGACACATTTTGGAAAAATATCTATGAAGACCCCATGGAATATACAGATGCTGAATGGATAAAAGAAGTAAAAGACAGAAGTTCAAATGTACAGGATATGAAAAGGGGTGAATTAACTGCCACAGAAATTGAAACAAAATTAAGAAAAGTTCTTAACTGGAAATCCCCAGGCCCAGATGCAGTACCTAACTTCTGGCAAAATTTATTTTATTAATTTATTTAACATTTGTTTGCCAGGATAGTCAGACTGGACAAGTGGCTGTTTTCAGTGGAGTCCTGAGGAGAAAACTCCATAAGTTTACAGAGAGAAGAAAAATTTACAAAAGAGACCTTTAAAGAGTAGTAGCATACAGATTGTAGACTTTACAGCAGTTAGTATACAATAAGAGGATATTACCCCTTTTCGTTGAAAATACAAGTGTACCAAAATATACAATGAGAGAAGATAAGAACCTGGTAGAGCAATGCAAGATATTTCACAACTGAATAAGGGTATATAAATGTTTAATTTCCATATATACATTCAAGCAAATATACATGAAAGAACATCACTCATATATAGGTTATTGCTCACACATGGATAGGTATAGTTAGAGCATGTTGTTCAGGACAGATTGGTGTAGAAACAATGAGTGGATGAGGCTTCAGGGGGTCAATTACAGTTGCATAGATGGTTGGTGAAGAGGTATGTTTTAAGTAGGCTTTTGAAGAAAGGTGTGGAGTTTTGTAGTCTGAGGTCAAGGAGTAGGTTGTTCCATATTTTTGCTATTTCATGGGCAAACAAAGATTTGGCCTTGAGTAAGAACTACTTATATGCCCATCCTGAACAGACACCAACCTGGTTAACAACAGGAAAAAATTATACTCCTCCTTAAGAGTAAATCTGAAAGCTATCATATAAACTATAGACCAGCCTGCCAATGATGTATAAACTATATGCTGGAAGTGATGCTGATAGCATTTACTGTTGTTTAGAAGAAAACTCCATAATGTCAATAGCATAAAAGGGTAACAAAAGAAAGTCATATGGAACAAAGGATCATTTGTTGTTAAATAAAGTCATAATGGAGAATTGTATAAAAGGGGAAGAATTAAAGTATGGTATAGACAGATTACAAAAAAGCATTTGACATGATCTCACATTCACGGATAAAAAGGTGCTTACTGATGTATAAGATACACCCTGTATTGATCAATTACATTATAGTGACCATAAAACAATGTCAAACCACTTTGTACCTAACCCACGATAAAGACCAAATTATTATCCCAGAGAAAAAAATTTAGAAAGGGTTGTTCCCAGGGTGAATATTTATCACCCCTGTTGTTTTGTCTTGCCCTTAGCACATTAATCTGTTTTCTTTACAGATAAGGTCATGGTTACAGTTTGGCTCACAGAAAACAGCAAAGTGTAAAAATACTTCTCATCTTCTTTTTGCGGATGATCTAAAACTGTATAGTTCATCAGATGAGGAGCTGAAAGCACAACTGCAAGTGATCAAAACTTTCTCAGATGATATAATAATGTCATTTGGTCTTGATAAACGTGCAAAAGCAACCCTTAAAGCAGGAAAGCTGCAGCACCAATAAGATATCAGTCTGGTACAGGAATGTGATGGAAGAACTTGAGTAGGAGAGTGTATAAATATTTGGAAGGACAATAAAATATGAACAAATGTGAACAAAACTCAGTAAAGAATATTTCAGATGATTAAAATTATTACTACAGCCCTGACATCTAGGAACAAAGTCTAAGCTATAAACCAATTTGCTCTTCCTGTTCTGACTTACAGTTTCGGGGTGATTGACTGGCCCTAAAAGGTATTGGATCAGTTAGACAGGAATTCAAGAAAAATGGTTTACACTTATCAAATGGTATATAAAAAATATCAGTGTGTACCAAGATGACATATTCCTCATTCTGAAGAAGTTATGGGCCTCCTCGAAAATGGTTACATGTATAGATCTACAATCGTAGGACTATATACATATCTGCTGACTTCACCATATCCAAACATAGTGAATTTTAATACATGAAGTAAATAAGTGTAAGATGACTTCGCTGCTTAGTTTAGCAGAAGCATATTGGTGTCAAGTGGGAATGGAAATCAAACCAGAAGTAGATAAAAATCAGGCAGCAACTGAATGTGCCAAAAAACAAAATAAAGAATATACGGAGAAGGATCAGATGAGAAGGCAAGAAATGTAGAAAAGGCATAAATATAGTTTCAAGGACAAAAAACTCCAGGAACAACCACGTGGTGATCAGGATTTGATGCAGAAATGGTTAAGGAAAGGTGAATTTAAATCAAAAGGTAAAAGGTTGATATTGTCGGCTTCTGTAGTGGACTACATACATATTAGTTTAGAAAAGTCCATCGAACATGTGGGAGAAACAGACAAATGCAGGTTCTATAAAAGAGAACTGGAAACAGTTGGACGTCTTGTTGCTAGAATGGAAGAGGGTCTGTATACTGAAAGGCATAATAATGTGGCAAGACTGCTGTAATGGGGATTGTGCAAACATTATAATACTGAAGTAGCTGAGGAGCACTGGAAACATGAGCCACAAAGCATTATGAAGAATGAAGTTCATATAACACTGGATCACTCATTACCAACAGTTCAAAAAAATAGATGCAAGAAAACCAGATATAGTAATCCATGAAAACAAGGCAAAAGTAGCATTGTTGCATATTTGTGCCATAAGTGAATGTCTTCAGGTTTCATGTATACTCCCTTGTGCAACAACATGCTACACTCCCAGTACATATAGAGATATTTTTACTTCCACAAACAGCAGGAGGTAGTGCATCTGAAGCATCGCTGATCTTTGACATACATGCATATTCTATACATCACATCTGCAGTCATGTAGTCACCTGTTGAGCTTACAACATCTCATAAGTCCTGGTCTGATTTTAAAAGGGCAGTTACCACATCAGGACACACCATCTCTGCCCCTGGAAAGCATAGAATAACTCAGGTCAAAGGCCGGTGCTGTGGCACACAGTCATTGGCTGTGTCTGGGATAGAGTTAACAGGTCCATACACCTGGCAGGAGGAGATTCTCAGAGGTGGACAATGTGCTTATCTTATTTCCTCAGTATTTTCAAGAAACTGCTGTGCTGCCCCTTGGTTATGTGCTATGGATGTGACAAAAGTATATATACTTAGGTTCACTGTGCATTACATTATATGCTATAGCTGCTTTCCTGCTCTGAACTGCCATCATTCACTGCATAACACCTAATTCTTTTCTGCATCTATTGTAGATACAATATATCAGAATCCTTTTTAAAATAAAGGGATGTTGATTAATGCAGCTTGCATTGCAGGCATCATTTGGTTGGATGATTTAGTGGTCCTGGCTTGTCCTCATATTCCCACGTATCTTCATGTGTTGCTACTGTGCTGTCACTGCATAGATAGTAAGGTTATGTAGCATAAAGTACAACACACATTTGCAGCATACCTTTGTAAGGACATACTGGAAAGGGATGCAAACACATGCTTGATTATGTTACAAGTTCTACTGTGACCTCTGCTGTAAGCTTTCTGGCATTTACATGTCAGTATGCACAGAATCCAAGGTTTGAAGTATCTTTCATCTTCCACAAATTAGCAATGTGATGTAGTGCTTGGCTGGAACAAGTAGTTTAAGTCTGAGTCATTTCAAACAGGGGTACCATGGTTTCCTTGGGGCATTTTGCACACACACATCACACAGTCATTGGCTGTGAATGGGATACATGACATATCTGACCTCTGTGGTGACATACCACTTGGAAGTTCAATGAATGGAGATATGATTAGGTGTTGTCTGTGCTGGTTACTGAGATGATGATACATGTTCAATCAACAACACCTCTGATGTTTGGATGTCCTGCTGTGAAGTAGTCTCTGTCCATTGCTGGTGCTCTCTTGGCATAGATAACAGGTGTGTAAAGATGTTAGGATGCCTGCTGCATCATGCACAACAAGCACAGACTACGCATCTGGTTTACTGAGTTTTGAAAGATATCTGTTGTTTCCACAGCTGACTGTTGTAGTGTAGTGGTGTCACGTGTCTACATGAACTATGTACATCCATATTATGACAGACGTTACACAGCTGGACTAGAGGTGTATCTGTGCAGCTCAGCCTGCTCATGGACAGTCAGTACAGTATGAAGTGCCATATGAATGGGCCTGCAGTTTTGCAGTTGTGGTCCATTACTTCTAGTTCTTGCTGTGCTGCAATACTAGCAACAGCCATGCTAGTTATTAGTACTAGTGCTGAATCCATTTGTTCAGTTTGGCAGACTATGGCAATGCTCGGATCTGCTCTGAGCTTCAACAGAATGGCATTAAATATACTGATCCCAAGGATATTGCCAATATCCTGGCAGATTGATTTAGTGCCAACTTCACCCCCCTCTCACCCCCTAAAGGACCCATCTCAATACCAAAAGATTGCCAAATTCCAGTAATCACGGCCACACAGGTAGAAACCGCACTCTGCAAAGCTAAGAATACAACATCTATGGGACCAGATGACATCCCAGGCTGTGTACTACATGAACTACAAAATGAACTGGCACCTCACCTAAGTGTCATGTTTAATCATAGCCTCACCTCAGGCTTTGTGCCTACTGAGTGGTGCACAGCTACAGTTATCCCACTCCACAAGGGGGGATCGACCTTGGATCCCAGGAACTACCGTCCCATTAGTTTGACGAGCCTGATCTGCAAGGGCATGGAATGCATTATCGTGGAACTTATAAACAAAGACATTGGCAACCTTCAAACAATGGACCCCACCCAGTTTGGGTTTGTGAAGTGCCGATCTTGTCTCCTGAACCTGACTGACTTCTTCGAATCAGTCTCCAGAGCTGTGGATGAGGGTAAGGTGGTCCACACAGCCTATCTGGACCTTGTCCAGGCCTTCAACACCATCTCCCACTCTGGAATCATAGATAAACTTACTAAGCTGGGCATAAATCCCTACATCACTCGATGGGTTGCCAACTGGCTTACTGACAGAACCCAGACTGTAAAAGTAGCTGACTCCAAATTCAGCTCCAGACAAGTGACAAGTGGAGTACCTCAGGGTTCAGTTCTGGGATGACTCTTGTTTGGCATCTACTTCTCTGAAGTACAGGCCAACACTAAGGGACTCTGGCTAACAAAGTTCGCAGATGACTGCAAACTGGGAGCCATTATTGAATCGCCAAAATGTGGATATTCTACAAAAGGGCCTTACAGAAACAGATGCCTGGTGCTAGAGCCATGGGCTCAAGCTTAATGCCAAGAAATGTATAGTTATCCCCCTTGGAAAAAAAACATGTACCCATGAACTACCACATAGGTGGCAGTACACTAAACACCGAAAATGTAATGAGAGAATTAGGGACACATGTGGACAGTGGTCTCACTTTCCATAACCACATCGTCACAACAGTCAGGAAATCCTTCTATGTGGCACACCTCATCACTAAGGGCTTTTCATCCAGAAAAAAGGAGGTCATTGTCCCACTGTACTCATCCCTCATTAGACCCATTATAGAGTATAATGCCCAGTTTGGTATGTACCTCACAAAACATCTGCAACAGCTGGAAAAGCCACAGAAATACCTCGCTAAAAGAATCACAGGCCTAAAGCAGATGCCATATGCTGACCATCTGAAAAAACTCCAGCTATACTCTGTGGCATATCGTCTACTCAGAGGCGATCTCTACTTAACATACAAGGCCATGTCAAACCCTGAGCTGTTGGACATGCTCCACTTAAAGAAATCCCAATCCCTCAGAGCCACGTGCTCCACGGATCTAAATCTTGTCATTGCAATGAACAAAACATGCTGGAAGGATAGGTTCCTGACCCAGAGACTCCTCATACTCTGGAATAGACTGCCCATACATGTCAAGCAGAGCGCCTCCTTGGCCCTCTTCAAAAGGAACCTTGATGATTGCATGGGAGATAGGAAATTCATCCCGGGGATCATGTCAGTCGCCTTGCTAGACAGGAGTCCAGAGAAGTAAATATTGTGGGAAGAAATATACAGGGAATTGTTATGGCTAGGCTTGTATAGGCCCTAGGGCTGATAGCCTAGTACCAACCTATGGACCTATGACTCTCTGCACTGCTGTGTATTTCTCTACATGCCCACAAGGTGACCTGCTATGAATATTATGCCACATTTAAGGCACATATTCCACATTTACGTAAGGATAGCACATGCAGTTGTGATGTAACCTGAGGCATTTGAACACCGTGTGCAGTCATTTATCAAGTGTAGTAGTGCTTTATATGCACTTTTAATTATACAAACCACAGCTTATACTTAATAATCTCTCCCAAAATCTATATCTATTTGTAGAATCTAAATGAAGGTTAACCACTTTGGTCACTGTCATGGGCACAGATGATACTAAAAATAATGTTTTTAATATTTTTGAATCTGTTTAAATAGTATCTGTTAAGATGGATATGACAGATATGTTAAAATACAGTGCATAAATAATGTGGCAACTTTAAACATTCATTCATCCATCCATTGTTTTAGTTACATACTTAATTCCGTTTATAGTTTCAGGGGAGACAGCACCTATTCATGTACTCAGTGTGTGCTGTGTAATGAAATTAATTTTGGGGCCAGATTCAATAAAGCCTACATGATATGTACTGAAGAACATTCTTATCACTTTTTGTTGTGCTTTCTAGTCATTCAGAAAGATTGCACTAAGTGTACATGTAGTCTACACTTTGTGGTAACCTGTATGAATCCCCCTTGATATTTAAAGCTGCAAGAATATCAGTAGGAAAACTAAAATTAGGAGGAAGAAGGTGTGAATTATGCCTGTGTTGTCTGTTCACTTAAAACAGTATACACTTAATGTAGGCATTATTGAATTTAACTCATTGCAGGATGCACAAATGCTCACTCACATATGGCACATACAATCTTAAACAATGCAGAGACCAATACTCCTATGGTACATCACTAATATAAGAAGCAACCAAAGCACCCAGTGAAAACCCATGCAGATGCAGAAAAGATTCTGTACCCTCTGCATAAACAATGCCTTTTATACTTTTTGTGTCTTAAAATGCCACAGAATTAATGCTTGTTGATGATGGTTGCATGTTGCAAATTTGCATTTTTATACTTTGTGAAAGACAAACATCATGTGTGTGATCAGGTTTAGGGAGATTTTCATAATTTATAATATGCATCATGAGGCTGTGTCTGGTTGTAATCTTAAAATCTAGGTTAGACACAAATCAATGACTTTTTTATTTGCCTGTAGTTGGTTCTACAGGAGTATGTCTGTTATGTGATTCTGAAATAAAATTCAAAATTAAAAGCTCTATACAAATGTTAGCAACGTATTTTATTTACAAATTCACAATATGTAATCAGTTTTAGGCAGCTGAGGAGTCAGGTACTTGTTCCAAGTTTTAATATAGCTATTGATTTCTCTCCCTCTCTATATATTTTATATATGTATATCGACACACACACACACACACACACACACACACACACACACAAAAATTACAAGAAAGGAAATGTGGTTTTGCCCCCCCCCCTTCCCACAGGACCCATGTTAAAGTTCATTTTGGTGGTCCACTGAGTTAAGTTTCAGTGGAGTGCAATTGACATTGTATCTTTGATCACAATCTGTGTGAAAATAATGACGGTAATCACATGATGGGCAAAAACAGTAGGTAATATTCACTGCTGAGCTTTGAACCTGCAACTGTAATGTCTGCTATCATAGCTGTGTGCTCTTCCCATTAGTCCACACAACCTCCAGTGAACTATAGCTGAATATGCCACATAGCTACAAAGAACTGGTTAAGCAAAACTATACATCTGTAGTCCCAAAAACAGGAAATGCATTGTACATAACAGGCTAGAACATATTCCGTTTGGATTTATAACAATATACTATTTCATGCCTTTTAAAAAGTTCGTACATTGTACAAGCTGTATTTAGGGTCAAGTTATAGACATTTCCACAATTATATTCCAGTAGCCTCAAAGGTGCAATGAAAGTCTTGAATACATCCATTTGTAATTTATCAGCTCTTACATTCTCGCTGAATGACACCTATATAAATATTATTAATAGCACTAACATAATGTTAAGTCAGGTTTTACTGGACTGCCTCATATACACTTCAGATTTATTAGCTATAGGATTTGAAGTAAATTTTTATTAGCCCAAGTTAAACTCAGACACCACTGGCATGGCCCTTTCTATCTTCTGTTATATAATTTCTTCTGATTTCACAGTTGTTCCTCCTTTATCAGACTGACATGTTTTAGAATAACTCCTGAAGTGCAAAACATTTGATTAGTCTGACTAACCAGTGTTGATACAATAAATTACAGAGACTTTTTCATGAAACTGTTATTAACATCCATGGCTGTATGTTAATGGCTTATTGACCAAATATGGGATAATTAGACCCTAGGAGCACTGGCCGCTGAGATCTATGTGAGGCTAGTTCAGTCTGTATTACACTGATGACCTATTTAATATCTCTGTTCTTGTTAAAACACACAAAGAAGGATAATTTCAAGGTCTTAGTCTAGGTAGGATAATGTACTAGCTGTGTAAAAATTATTTTTAATATATCTTGTGAATATTTGTGATTAATACAAACAGTGTCAAACTATTTTAAGCTGTATGTTAAAGTTTGCTACATAAATGTTAGTTGCTTGAAAACAAAATCAACTAATTGTGAATTTATACCCTTCATTCAGTATGTTTATTATATGTAATCATATACATATTATTAAGAAACCAAACAGCTGATTTTTCACTTCTTCAAAACTAGCTCTGAAGTGCTTTTGAAACTTGAGAATGTACAAACTATGTTTTCATAAAAAAAATATATGAATTTAAGGTGGTTGGGATTACGCAAAGCGTGCATCTTTTACATTCATTATTAGCGTCATATTTCCTGCGGAGTTCACAGTGTATTATAATGTAGAAGTTATTTGCATAAAATCTTAAACGAGCGAAGTGGTGAAGAAAAAGTCACATAAATAAGGTATGCAGTGAGTTATGCAACAATACAAGAACTGTGGTTGGATTATTTACATTCTGTTTCAAATAAATTCCATCTCTACTTTCACAAGTGTAATTTAATGTGTTTTATTATTCAAGAATTGTAATGAATTAAACTGGAGGTTAAAAAAGAAAGGCAGAGGCAAAGACAGAGAGGGAGATAAATATTTGGGGAGAACACTGATAAATTTCAGGGCACATATCTTCATTGTTTTTGCAGCAGGTAGTCTAACAGTAGGGTACTAAGTTTTTGCAACCATGAAATCTTTACATGGCAAGAAATTTGAATTATAAACAGTATTTGTTAGGTTTGTTACATTGTTTCACCTTATATTCAGCTAGTATTAATAGTGCCCACATACTTTCGTACATAATGTTTCTTGGGTATATAATCCTCCACATTATGCACATCTAGCTGTGAAGCACATACAATTGGAAAGTGATACCAATATTTTCTTAAAACTAATGCAGATGATGTATGCATGAAAGGAAATCTGTAAAGTCCGTAGTATCCATGACATGTATCGTTACAGCTGTGATCAGAAAACCTATCCAATCTAATGCCATGAACCAGAGAAAAGTCAAACTATAGTAATAAAAGTATTGTAGATAAGCTGTCGTGCCAAGATAAGACATTTAATGCACTTTCACTTGAAAAGGAAAGGTGAGTACAGAAGGCATACACTCACCTCATAGCATAACGATTATATAACTGTAGTACAGAATATGATTCTGCAAGGATAGTGAGTCTGAAAAAAAGTGATGAATAAGCATAGCCATTCACCACAGGAAGTGATATAAGCTGAAACTACTGTATGGTTTTGGAGTGCATGGGATGGCAGATAACATGGAGGAACATGACTGATGACTTCGGAAGTTGCATGCATCTTCACCACACATCAGAATTTGGCATCATTTTCTTGCAGAAGTTCACATATTCAGGTATAGCTGTATAGCAGTGGTAATGCGTGTTGTGATGGCATGCACTGATAATAAAACATGGTGCATGGCATGCTCATTTAATCACACCACCTCATTCTGCAGCTCACAGAGGCTGCACTTTGATAACTACTGTCATTGGTAAGGCCACCTTTTTCAGAGCACCTGTTAATACATCTCATCTACAGATGGCGGTCCAAGTCAAATTCTGTTTTTGATTCTCAGTACAGCAAAGTGAAAGCTCATCTCCAGCACATTACAGAGTTGCACAGTGAGATATGCTTCGATCAACTCAAATAATTTTTTATCATTTGGGGGACTCTGTTTGGGTCCATGATAAGTAAATTCACCTAAAATTATCTTCACTTCATAGTAGCTCTGCCTCTTTCGGCTGTTTTAGTCTCTTCTTGGTTTACTGGGGGGGGGGGGGCAGCACAACACACTTTCCACTCCCCTTTTGAAATGAGGCCTCTTCTCCACTTCAATACATTTTTGTCTCGGCTCCATTCAAAGGAGGGTGTGGATGGAAGAAGAGTTGTGAGGCCACTGAAGTTTGCATGCAGTACAGTCATCTGCAGTCAGGTTCTATCAGCTAGTTAGGTAGCAAGCTGGTCAAATTAAAAGGTTCTCTCCTTTCACTCTGGGTGTGTGGGGGTGTATGGGGGGGTCTCCGATTGTTTTAATCCCTTGTGACGAGAGGGCAGGCAGGTTTATTGTGTCTTTTTTTTTCTTACCATTGTCATTTGCTACATACAGTCTTATCCTCAGGAGAAGCTGCAGCTACATCATACCAAGTCGACCCTAAGAGGTCACTGATCAAGGTTGCCTTAACTGTCCACTTCACTCTCATCATCATCCTTCCTTTTTGTGGCCAGACAGACAGGTCATTTTGCCTCCTTGATCCCCAGTACTCATTATCTATCTGGCTATGTTAGCTGTTTGCCTTATTTCTCTCATATATTTTACAACTTGCTAGTTATCCACTGCAAGCAAACAAAGGATTACATCAGGGGGAAATCACTATTTGAAATATGCTGCCACACCAGTGCCTTTATTCCATAAAAAGTCCAACATAAGAAAACAATCCAAACCAAGTGGCGAAGTACTTTCATCCATAAAAAAACAACTGCATGAGAACAAAGTTGTACACGGTCAATGAATTTGTTTCCTTGATCAAAGCCTCTTGGCTGCTGAAATCTGGAACTCATTATTACAGGAAAAAGCCATGAATTAATCAAGATAATCCCACCCCGTTCTTTTAGGGTGCTGAATCAAATATCAAAAGTAGAATCTCTTGCACCATAGCCAAATTATGAAACTTCCTTCCACCCACAATTACCTCCATGCCATCATGCACCCACTTCAAAACTTTACTAAAAGTGCACCTAAAAACATGCTGGCTATGCCCTTGCAACTCCCACTCTAATATCACCCATCCCATCCAACCACTACCTTTCTTTCCACTCCACTAACTACCTTGATTATAGCAAGCTCAGATGCTCATAAGCCAGTACTTATTATATAGCAGGAACTTCTTCTTGTAACATTTGTTAATGTCTGTTATGTACTTCACAGATAAAGATTCTAGTTGTCTACTGATGTACTATGTTCTTCATCTGTAAATATGTTGTAAGTAATTGCTATGTAAATTGTTAATCGCTATGTAATCCAATGCAACTACTGTCTGTTTATTTTAACTGTGGAGCTTTTCTCCCCGGGCCTCCGCTGAAAATGGACCTACGTCCAGTCGGACTCCCGGTCAACAAATATAAATAAATAAATAAATAAATAAATTCTTTTGGAAGTGATTTACAGTTCAAATAAACTATCCGTAACAACACAAAATGAAAGTTTGTCGGTAGAGTTGAACTATTGACTGGGAGATTCCTACTTAGTTACTTTTGACTGGCTGATAGCAGGTACTTTCTTCTTTTTGACTGGCTGTCAGAAAATACTTTCCTCTATTTAAATGGGCATTGTATGCAAGACAACTTGTAAAAAAATAAGGGAATGTATTTGCTGTTAGCTAATTATTGAATTGCGTTTAATACTGTAGTAAACATTATGTTTTAATTTTAATGGTGTTTTGTGCTAAATAAATGTTCAATTGTCTCCTAGTGTCCCAGGATCTTTAATAATGTTTTTGTATGTCCTTTTCACCAAATCTCTTAAAATCTGTTTTTTTTTCAGTCTGCAGGTAGGTTTTTCAAACTGGAATCTACAAGTACTGTTCTGATTAGTCTATGCATCTGCAGCAGCACAGGCCTCCTTAAGTGTCTTACCTCTGTACTGTAGCATTACTTTTTGTCTCTCTCAGCTAGAATAATTAGCCCATCTCAGGTATCAAAGTAGATTCTCTGCAGGATGGACAGAGGTCCTGGGAGCCATCACGTCCCGGCTGTTTCTCAGACACACCCTACTCTTATAGGTCTGTAGCCATCCTAATAGGTCACTGCATGCAATGAAGTGTGGTCTAACAGAGATGCTACCAAAACCTAACCACAAAACCAGAATGACTTTGTGATTTCCAACCTTCATTGGTTATTCAAATAATTGCTTTCCAAGACAACAGATTTACTGTCATTAGATGTGATGTCATTTAAATGCATAAGGTATGTATTTTTTGTGGAGCATCACAGCCAACTATGACATTTCTTATGTAACAATGTTATTTGGTTTGTAGTCAGTATATCTGGTTACACAGAGCCAATTGTCCATGTTTACATCTTAGAGTAATTCAAAATAATGTGGCTTCAGTAACCTTATATGATACGTGTGTGTGTGTGTGCACACGTGTGGGCATGTGTCCCCAACAGTACATATCAGACCTAGTTGGATGGTAAAGGAAAAGCAGTTAGTAGGCCATGGGAGTTTTTAAATCTGTAAATAACTTCAGATGAAGCTTATTAGAGGCAGTCAGAATATGTGGTACATGGCTGAAGCATCTTGCTGCGCTAATGTAATTGAATAAATGTGCAAAGACATCATGGCAAATGAGAAAATTCATTGCTGTGTATGACTTGTAATAGTATTTTGGACACCCTAGATTAGACTGTATTAACCTGGGTGAGACATACAAAGTTAGCTGGTGAACAATAAAACAAAAGGAAAAATATTAAATAAATTATTTTTGCTTACTGCAGATTTGTTGCATCAGAGATTTTTGTTGCCTTTTACACCTGCTAATGGCTAGGCAAAAAAAAAAAAGTTAGGTGTGCTTGCCTTAAACTTTTCTCCCCACCTCCATATGCCAAGATTAATTAAATCTTGCTAATTAAATAAACTGACATTTAAATACAAATATATTAATATATCTAGGCAATACTTGGTAAAATACAACTTAGCTGGGCTCAGGACAAAAATAGTATGATTTCTCTACATCTCTCTTCTATAAACAGTCAGAATAATATTATTAAAAATATTGTAAACTCTTTTGGTAGTGTACAATATAAAAGGTAAACAATCTTGCACATTATATTCACTATGGCTAGCCATGACAAAATATTTTTCGGCTTAAAGGAGAACACGTTTATTGTTTCAGTCTATTTGTGAAGCTTCATCAGTATATCAGGAGTATATGACATACAATCTTTTGATAATGCATTAGATGAGCATTATGGCAGTATTTGGTTTCAGGCTTAGGCTGGTGAAATGGCCTTCATGCTTGACCCTGAAATTATTGTACTTTATGATGAAAGAAAACTAAAATATTATGTTCCATTTTACTAACAGTTACTGTTTTTTTTATTAAAATTAGCTACATAAGGGAGGAAGAGAGAAAAACATAAAATAACCCACCAGCAATGGGCTGCAGACTCCATTTTTTGTGGAAACATTGGTAGGAGTTCTGCTTTGGCTATGAGAATGTATAAGTGTTTTTGTTTGGATTTGTAGGCACGGTATATGCTGTAAAGGGTGGGTAAGAATTCAAAGGCATGAAGAAAGCTTACACATTTGCTTCTGAGTATATATTTAAATGTTTAAAGTAGAAATAGATAGAATTACTAAACAGACACAATCTAGTTATCACTGTACAGAGGATACAGCCAGACATTTATTTATTTATTTTTTTAGAGCGTGTGCTCTAGTCAAGGCTGTTTATAAGAACTCAGAGAAGGAGTACTTTGTCTATGCTATTAATATAACTACAAAAGTGTTATACTATGAGAGATATGGGTCATTAAACAGTAGAACGAGGCAACCACTATTACAGCACTGAAAATTTCAAAGAAGAAACAAGAGAGTCAAATGACATACAGAAATGGCAGATGGGAGTTTAAGGCGGCAAAATAATTATAGTTGTATTCAATTATAAAATAAGATCCTAAACTGTTATACTCTTGGACAGAAAAGATGGTTAAAGCTTTTGAGAAATGAGTAGAAAGGAATATAGAAAACAAAAAAAAAAAATAAAAAAATGTTTTCATGGAGGGAAAATTAAAGATAAGCATTCACTAAGTAAGAAGAATACATTAGTTTGTAAACAAGACTATATTATATATTCATGCTATCACCTTGAGAACATTGAGTCATTGATGAGGCAGAACAGTGATTAGACAGACCATTAATCAAAGACACAGTTAACAAACTAAATTAATAGTTATAAGTCATTGATATGCTGTAAGCCATAACAGATCAAATCCAGCAACAAAAAAGTCAAATACAATCAATACTCTTATGAATGTATTGCAAAGCTAATTCTGAAAATGTTTTCTGGTCACTAAAGAAATGATCAAAGCCAAAGGCATACATTTTTTGTCAATACAGTGACTTTTGCAGTAGTATGACATAGTTTCTGAAGTAGTATCACGTAGTGGCAGCTGTACCCTATGTGGTACTTTGTGTAATTATTAAAAAAAATGGAAGAATACAGAGCCGAGTCCTTCACTGTGACCTATATGATGACTAAGCACATCAGTTAATGAAGAAACGAAAATAGAATGAATATTACAATCATTGGGATATTTACAAATATTAATACATGTTACATAGAAAACAAACAAAAAAATTACTAAAATGCAAGAGGTACGATCATTTTAACAAAAAAAGTGCATTTCTTACAATATAAAATATTAAGGAGGAGCAATCTGAAGTTATGATGCAGTCAGAATATATGGTATGTAGTTTAAGCATCTTCTGTTACTGCAATTAAATAAATGTACAAAGAGATCATGGCAAAAATGAATTACGGAGAAAGAAGAGGGGAAAATATGGGGTGAACAAAAAGATGTAGCTGAAAGGCTGACAAAAATGGAACATCATAAAACAAAAACTAAAAATGTTTAAGAGAGGTGGGCTTCCTGAAGGGACAGAAGACAATGACATTTTGGAAGGCATGATAAATTGAAGGATGAGGATGGAACACACTGAGAAGAGGCTACGGGCGCTGACAGATTCATACTTAAATATGCCATGATTTAAGAGTTTTTTATAAGGGTAAATGGTACAGTAATGTCATAAACATAGCTAGTTCAATTAGTGCCCTGGGTCGGTGCTATGAACCAGTGCTCCACCCCCTCATCTCTTTAAGTGGAGAGAAAAAAAATCACTGTAATAACCTGTAAGTGATCGACTAATATAATAATATATAATAATTAATACAGTGAGATATATGCCCTACTATTTGCATACCTGCCAGGTGATAAGATGCATAACATGCTCCCCCCCCCCTCCAGCCCCAGCCATTCATGCCCAGTTTCTATGCCATGCCCTCAACCATCCCTTAATATACCTTATTTAAAAAAAAAAGCATTTCTTCATTTAAACTGTAGCAAACTGCTTGCTGCAAATGTAACAAACAGTTGTTACAGTTTATATCTGCCTACACAGAGTGTTTCAGTACTCATCTTTTAGTTAAAAAAAGAAATATTTTTAAACTGTAGCAAATTGTTTGCTACAGTTTATATCCTGGTTGCACAGAGCACTACAGCACTCTCATTTTAGTTTAAAAAAATATTTTTAAACTTTAGTAAACTGCTCCTTTGTTTACTCTTATTTCTACTTGTATTTTTGGGCATGGACAGACACATGCTGCTGCTTGTGTTGTAAATAGCTGAAGGCAAACTCTTTTGGTGCATATGTTTGTTTTACTGCTGAGATGCACGTCTGCATTCGTTTTTCCTGATTCAGATTATGAGCATTACCTTGTACTGTTGACAAACTGTATTTTACTAGCTTTGTCTGCTACATACTTACCTCAAACTACTTGCCTCACTTGTACTGCTATTCCTTCCTCCCTCTCTACAGGTTCATAGTTCATAGGTAGGTAATAGGCTATTGGCCCAAGGGCCTGTGTAAGCCTAGCCAACATGGTTCCCTGGCTTTTGCCACCCAAGAATGTTATTTTCCTGTGCCCCTGTCAAGCACAGCCACAGAAGTGACCCCTGGGGTGAATTTCCTGTTTCCCATCCACTCATAAAGATTTTTCTTGAAGAGTGCTAGTGAGGAACTCTGCTTGACATAGATAGGTAGCTTGTTCCAGAGCATGGGAAGTCTCTGGAACAGGAATCTATCCCTCCAGCATGTTCTGTTTATTGTGGTGACAAGGTTTAGGTTTCTAGAGCATATAGCTTGGAGGGATTGGGATTTCTTTAGGTGTAGCATGTCCAACAGCTCTGGGTTTGACATAGCTTTGCATATTAGGCAGAGATCACGTCGGAGTAGGTGATATGATACAGAGTAAAACTAGAGTTTTTTGAGATGGTTAGCATAGGGCAAATCCCATAATCCTTTTGGGAGGTATTTTTGTGGCCTTTCCAGCTATTGCAGATGTCTTGTGAGATACATTCAAAAATGGGGCATTGTACTCAATAATGGATCTAATGAGAGCTGAGTAGAGGGGAACAATGACCTCTTTTTTCCTGAATGAGAACCCTTTCAAGATGAGGTGTGCCACGTAGAAGGATTTCATGAATACTGTGGCGATGTGATTATCAAAGGAGAGACTACTGTCCACCTGAGTCCCAAGGTCTCATCACACCTTCGGCATTAACTGGACTGCCACCTATGTGGTAGTTCATGGGTACAGAGTTTTTACCAAAGGGGATGACAATGCTCTTTTTGGCATTGAGCTTGAGAGCATGGCTGTGACCCAGGCATCAGTCTCAGTGAGGCCCTTCTGTAGGATGTTCACGTCATTTGGGGACTCGACTATGCCACCTAATTTGCAGTCATCTGCGAGCTTCATCAGCCAGAGTCCCTTAGTGTTAGCCTGTACTTCAGAAAATTAGATCACAAACAGGAGAGGACCCATGACTGAACCCTGTGGTACTCCACTTGTCACAGGTTTGAAGTAAGATTTGGAGTCTGCAACTTTTACAGTGTGGGTTCTGTCAGTGAGCCTGTTGGCAAACCATCTTGTGACGTATGGATTTATGCCCAGTTTAGTGAGTTTATCTATGATTCCAGAATGGGGGATGGTGTTGAAAGCCTTGGCGAGGTCAAGATAGGCTGTGTGAACTGCCTTACCCTTGTCTATGGCTTTGGTGACTGTTTCAAAGAAGTCGATCAGGTTCAAGAGACATGATTTGCCCTTCACAAACCTGAACTGGGTGGGGTCTAGAGTTTGGAGGTTACCAATGTCTTTGTTTATGGGTTCCATGATGATACATTACATGACTTTGCAAACCAGGCTCATCGGGCTAGTAGGGCGATAGTTCCCAGGGTCTGTGGTGGCTCCCCCTTTATGGAGTGGTATAACTGTTGTTGTGCACCATTCAGTGGGCACAAAGCCTGTCATGAGGCTATGATTGAACATGGTGCTTAGGCGGGGAGCCAGTTCATTCTGAAGTTCATGTAGAATGCAGCCTGGGATATTGTCCGATCCCATGGATGGTGTGTTCTTGGCTTTGGAGAGTGCAGTTATTACCTGTTCAGTTGTGATTGCAGGGGTACTGCATTCTTCTGGTATGGATATGGGCCCTTTTGGGGGTGGGGGGGTAAAGTTAACACTGAACCTATCAGCCAGGATGTTGCCATTATCAGTTGGTTCCATAATTTTCATGCCATTGTGCTGTAACTCAGAGCAGATATGGGTGTTGCCATTGAGATTCTTGACATAGCTATAGAATGCTATGTGGTTGTCCTTAGAGTCAGTGGCAATCTTGTTTTTATAGCTGGCTTTGGAGGATTTTATGAGGGATCTGAGCTTCTTACTGAGGCTGACCAGGGAGCTCCTCCACTCATGGGACTTTACTCTCTTTTGCAACAGTTTCTTCCATCTGTTGGTGAGTTTGTTTATAGCAGGGGACTACCAGATTGGCTTCCTTTTTTTGGAGGATAGCATCTTAGTTCTGTTAGGGATAGCACGGTTGTATAAGATTCGACAGTCATAACTGTATTGTCCATCTGCATGGGTGTCGTGAAGTTGGCCACTTCTGTCTTAAGAAGCATGAAGTTGGCTTTGGAAAATTTTTTTACAGTGGTTTCCTTCATGGGGGGGGGGGGGGGATGTGGATATCTAGGGTGATTAGCTTATGGTTGGAGTTGACTTCAGGTGTGGTACACCAGTCACTAATGTTGGTAATGATTAGGCCAAAGATATCATTGCCCCTGGTGGGGTGTGGATAAGTTGATCCAGGGCATTGGAGTTTATGAATTCTAGAAAGTATTGAGCAAAGGAGTTGGTACATACGTAGTTTTCCCAGTTAATGGTGGGGTAGTTGAAATCGCCTATTATTAGGGTGTTTGGTTGAACCCTAATATTTTCTAGTATATCAAGAAAAGGGGAGTTGTAATCCTGGGGCATGGTGAGGGATCTGTAGCAAGCTACAATATGGATTGCAGTTTTGCCCAGAGTTAGTTGTACTTGGATAATTTCAGATGCATTACATTGGGCAACTAGCCTGGAGGTGTGGTTATCCTTAATGAATATGGACGCACTTTTATCCTTGGTGTTCCAGTCCTGGTTTGATGGCCGAAAGGTATGGTATGAGTTATATTCTGATAATGCAGGGGTGCTCTCTGGAGCCTTGAACCAGGTTTCAGTCACTGCACAGATATCGATGTTCTCCATTTTAAGGAGGACCTCGAGTGAGTGCATTTTGAGGTTTAGTCTTCTAGTGTTGAGTAGCATTACCCTCAGTTTATGTTTGCCTGTATCTGTTATGGTGGTGAGTTTGTCATTTGAACCTTGCCTAAAAAAGGCACTATAGGGGTGACAAGAGCTTTAGCCAGCATCCGGAATCTCAGGGACGACAGGTGCAGGCCATCTCTGGCAAAGCATCATGGCCTATCGACCATGTCGTCCCAGGCAGACAGATACTGGATCCCCTTAGAATGACACCAGAAGCTTAGCCAATTATTGAAGTCAATCATTTTGTCCTTGTACTGCAGTATCATTCTGGGTGAAAGTAGGATGCTACTCAGGGCTAGGGTCATACCTGCCTGGATTACAAGATCAGAGAGCTCCTCCATGTCTCTTTTCATGAAGTCCAGAGAGATATGTCTCAGGTCGTTCACACCAACATGGAGAATGACTGAGTCATATTTGTACTTGTTGTGGAGTGACCTGATTATGTGGCGGATCCTAGCACCTGACAGGCAGCTAATAGTAACCTTCTCCTTGTCTATTCTGTTGAGTGGATCATCAGTGTGCCTGACTATAGAGTCACCTATGACTAATGTGTTAGGTACATTATTGTGCCTTATGGGCTGTGGTTAAGTGCCACACTGAGTCTGTGAATTATGTGTCTTTTGGGTTGTAATGAGGGGTGGAGGTTGCTTGTGTTTCTGCTTTGGAGGTCTCTGTTGCTTGATTCTTATTGAGAGCCTCCGAGAATGTTTTTGTGTTTCTATGTGTGGGTTTTGGTGGTGTAGGTATAGTGGGACTATGTGATGAGTGTGGTGTGGAACAAGTTTTTACCTTCTCCTTCTGACTGACGAGTTCAGTCATGGGTTGAGAGAGCGTTGCCTCCAGTTTGGCTAGATAAATGCATCTCTCACAGGTTGTAGTGTTGGCTGGTAGGAGGAGAGGGTTGTCAGTGTACATGAGGCAATTGCTACATTGCCCCAAGATGCCAAGATTCATCAGGTAGACAGGAGAGAACACCGGGAGCTGTCCCTTGGACATGCCTGGGTAATCACTTTTTTCCTTTAGATAAGTGAAGGAAGTAAGTACTAGAGCTGTTTCCTCTTAGTAACTTGAGGAAGATAAGTACAAAAACTGTTAACCACTAGGTAATGAGAAAGGTTGAGTGCTTCAGTAATTTGTAGCTTATTAAGTGCTTGCAACAGTTCTGAACCAGTGCTGAGCATGGACAAGTAGATTCAAGTGCTAAGATTAAGAAACTAGCTAGTTCTAAGAGAAAAATTGAAGAGCAGACTTTATGGTGCCAGGAATTGTTTAACCATAGCTAAGTGGCGCTGCGCAATAGGCAAACTTGCACAAACATGGGTTTTTAACTCAGAAACTTGAAAGGGATAGAAATTAGCCCAAAATGACCAATAATGTTGAATGCTCATTTTCAAATTCTTATCTTGCTGCCTTACCCCCCCTACTTTCTCTAGTTGTTTCCTTTTCGGTCTCTGTTACCCAACCAATGAAACTCCATTTTAACTTTGCATTGTTTCTTCATAGTTACAGCCTTCTATCCACCCTGATTACTAGCCTGCTAAAGCTCATCCTTCCTCTACATTAACTTCTATAGAACCAGGCCCCTTGAAGATCCCTTGGGACAGTGCAGAACTGGATGTGCACACCATTTATGTGAAAGAAAGTAGGTGCTTTTTGCCTACTGTGTTGTCAATTATTCTCTTTACTGTATTGTAGCTTTTGCTTCAGAAAGGCCTGCACATTCGCTGAGTGCCCCCCAACCAGCACTTTCTTCTTCATTCCCTGTTAGCACTTTTATCTTATGGTGTTTTTCCTGTTTTTCCTCACTCACTGTAAATTTCCCTGTCTGCCATTAGATGAAAGTATTGACCAAGAATAGCTAGTTTTCTAACAGTTTTTAGCTCCCACAGCTGCTTCTCTTGGAGCGTGTCCTGCACCACAGAACTATAGCTATTAGCTGTGTCTATATTCTTTTATTTTTGGCTAACATAGACCAACTGGTTAAATGCTGCTCTTGCCCTCTACATTAAGGCAGTAACTACCTTAACATATGGCCTTTGATTGCACAAAAACATTACACTCTCTGCCTACTTTCTCTTGCCCTAGCCTCAGTGCTTTATTTCCCATTCATTCTGTATTGTGGCTCTCCAACCTACCTGTTCATGGACATACCTGATTGTTTTTCTAATGGCCTCTCCCAGCTGGGTTATCCCACTCCTTTCACCCTCACTATGCTTGGGATTTATACTCTCTAAACTCTTCCTGCTACTTAGCCAATCTTCCATCCCGTCCAGAACCCCTCCCCTCCAACTTATCACTGCCTTCACTCTCTATCTGCCTCTACTCCTCCTACTCTACTTACATCTCCTCCTTTAAACTACTATCCTTACTGCAATATCCCCTTTCCACTCTGCCTTTCTCCCCACTGATATATTATTGACATTGCTACACTTAAATAACAACCACATATCTCCTCCAATATGTCATCACTTTACCTTACCATTCCTCTCCTCCTCCTACTATCACAAATAACATCTTACCACTCTTCACTACATTACCAAACACAAACACCTACCCTCTCTCTCAACTACCACTCACTTTTCAATACCCCCACATACCTTATCTCCCCATACCTATTCACAATTTCTCCCGCCAACCTCTTTACAATAAAAACTTGCACTAAGGTTTCTTCCAAAAACTCAATAATACATATAACTCCTTCTACTGTAAACCCATTCTCCTCTTTGCTAGGGTTCCTAGATACTCTACTCTTGAATGGCGACATCCACCCCAACCCAGGACCTACCTCCCCTAACTCTCACATGCTATCACCCCCTACATCTCCCCCTCAGACACTACCCCAATTTCACTCTCCCTCACCTAAATCGCTAACTATTTTCTCTCTGAATATCCAAAGCATCGTTAACAAGATCACATCTTTGCACTCTTAGATCAATCTGAACTCCCTTTTTATCCTAACCCTCTCAGAAACCTGTTTAAAACCTCACATCTCCAGCTTTGAAATCCTACCCCCAGACTACAACATCCTTCGTGCTGACAGAACAAACAAGAGAGGTGGAGGAGTAGCCATCCTCTACTCTGACCAGCTTACTCTTTCCCCACTCTCAACTTCTGTACACAGCTTTGCCCCTGCTGAAATCTTTATTGCAAACTGCCACCTGAATCCTCACAAAAAAATTCTCCATCATATCCATTTATATCCCTCCAGGTGACAAAACCCCAATTCTCGAAAACGTTCTTTCCTGGCTCACCCAACATGTTCCGTATGAAACCGTTATACTTGGTGACATCAACATTGACTGGGCTTCACTCTCCTCCTCACCACCTACTCAGAGCATCAATCTATTTGGCTTCCACCAACTTATTACCTCACCCACCAGGGCCAACAAAAACACTACTACCGAGTCTATAATAGATTGGATACTTACTTCCAATCCCAGTCTCTATCATAGCCCTGGCATTCTTGCTAACTCTTTAAGAGACCATTCCCCTACCAATATTCATAGAGATTTCAAATATTCACCCAAAGAACACCACTATACAGAATGTTGCAATCTGACTCAATTCAATCCTGTTAAGTTCAACTCTATACTATCCAACATCAGCTGGAACTTCCTTTATAACCTCCCCCTTAATGATGTTGTAACTACCTTCAACAAGATATTTCTAGATGTACTAAACTCCATGGCTTTATTCAGAAAATCAGGGTAAAATCAAACTGTGCTCCTTGGCTCACTAAGAAAACATGCTCTTTTATGCATCAGAGAGATGCTGCCTGGAAAACTTGAATCAACAATTAAATCCCTTCCCTACTACAACATTACAAAGAACTTAAAAACTTGTGTAAAAAACTAGTCATTAAAGACAAAAAAAATCCTTAACTCCAACCAATATAGCCCACACAAAGATCCCCCAAAATTTTGGTCTACCATCAACAAAACCCTCCACCCCAGTAACTCCTCAACCCCCAACCCCTTCTCTCACCATACTGCTACAGGCGCTGCTGCTCTACTAAACAATCACTTCATTGAAACAATTCAAAAATTAACTCAACAAAATCCCATTGCCTCTGCTTTGCCCTTACCTCCCAGACCCTCCTCCTTGAATACTTTCTCCTTTCAACCTGTTCTCACCATATTCATCAAAATCCAACTGAATAAACTCAAAACCTGTTCACCCTCTGTTGATAAATTACCTCCCCACTTCCTTAGAATTGCTGCCAAATCCATTTCCTACTCTGTCTCTATTCTCATAAATCATTCCATTAGCGAAGCCTTTGTCTCCGACATATGGAAAGCCTTTTTCACTATCCCTTTCTATAAAGGTGGTAACTCCATTGACCCATCCAACTATCAGCCCATTGCTATACTCTCCCCCTTTCCAAAATTCTCAAAAAATGTGTCCACACCCAGTTACTTAAACACCTGCTAGACAACAATCTTTTAACTCCCACCCAGCATGGTTTTAGACCCCACCGCAGGACATCTACAGCACTATTCTCATTCACCTAAACTGTTGCAGAAGCCTGTGACAACAACTTTCTAGTTTCCTGTCTATTTCTTGATCTCTCCAAGGCTTATAATACGGTCTCTCATGCCAAAATGTTATCCAAACTTTCTGATCTCCATCTCTCGACCTCCTCTATAAACTGGTTCTCTAATTATTATCTGATAGACAGCAATCTATTTGCTGGAAATCTGTCACCTCTCCATTTCTACCTGTCAACACTGGTGTTCCCCAAGGCTCAATAATGGGTCCACTGTTGTTCAATATCTTCAGTGACCAGTAACACATTGCCACTAATCGCTCCACACTCTTAAAATATGCTGATGACTCAACCCTAATTACTTCTTCCCACAGTATTCTAGAACTCCCTGCTCTTACCCAAGATACCTTCACCTCCATCGAAACCTGGCTCACCAATAATCAACTAATACTCCAAAAAAAACACAAAACTGCTTTTTCTTCCTAAAACACTGGCTCATTATAAATCTTCCTTCTCCATTACCTCACTTAACAATACCACCATTACACTGAATCCTATACTAAATTACTTGGTGTTACTATCGATGATGAACTTAAATTTGACATGCATATAAATCACTGTATTAAAAAAACACACCAGAAACTTGGTCTTCTGTACCGTAACCACAAACTACTCTCACCTTCCACCAAACTCTCCCTTGCCATATCTCTTCTCTTACCCTGTCGTCTGTATGCAGCTCCAGTCCTTAATAACCTTCAGTCATCTCTACTCTCCAAATTAGGACAAACCTACAGCTAAATTCCCTTCCAGTCTACCTTATAAAACCCACCACTGCCTTGCCGTTAAATCTTTACGATGGCCTGAGTTCCAGAAACTACTTCTTCCTCAACTACATTGTATCACTCTATAACCCATGGCGTCAACTTCATCCATCTGATAAACATCTCCTAGACATCTATAAACCTACAAAAAACATTAGAAAGTCCCTATATAAATTCTCTGTCATTCATACCTGGAATGCCCTTCCCCTCGACATAAGACATATTCCTCAGAAAGCACAATTCAAACTTGAGCTTAAACAAATACATACAAAAGACCTGGTCCTGTCCTTGTCAAACTCCAACTTGACATCCTCCTGCTTCCTTACTATTTCTACAGCCTTACTCTATGCACACTTCTTATTTTCTATTGTCTTTCTAATTCCTGCTCTACTGTATACCTACATTCTTTTTCAGGAAATCTTCCTGCTCTTTTACTGTTTCTACACCCTTACTCTAAGCACACTTTCTTATCTTTCTATTTTCCTTCTAATTATTGCCCTGCTGTATACCTACATCGTATTCATGTACATATTTTACTTGTGAACTTTATAGATGTTACTCATATTTACTCTTGCAGAAAAATATACTTCTGATTCTAGACCATCCTATGTAATTTCAACACAGCTGTATAAATTAGTGTTTCTTATTCTTGATGTATAACTTCTAGACTGTTCTCCATTGTAATTGTATCAAATAACAAACTGTTTAAAACTTGTAAATATGTTTTTGTAAAAGTGCAACTTGTTTTCAGAGCTTTTCTCCACTGAAAATGGGCCCCTGGCTCAGCTGGACCAAGCTGGTTAATAAATGAAAATAAATAAATAAAATAAATGTAGCAAACAGTTGCTGCAGGATATATCCTGCCTAAAGTGCTCAGGTTTTAGTAAAAAAAATATTTTGAACTGTAACAGTTAAACTGTTTGCTACAATGTAGCAAGCAGTTTCTACAGTTAAGATCACACATGGAGTGCTACAGCAGTCAGGTTTAACCACAAATGCAATACTGGCTTTTAAGAGATGGTAATTACATTAAAGAGTGATCGGGATTGGCTGATAGTGTTCCCAACACTTCACACCCAGGACTGCTACATCTAATGCACTGCCCTAGTTATGCTACTGATTAATGTATTTGGGTAGGAGAGAACTAGTGCCATAGAGAAAGGAGACACAATTGAAATAGTATGTTATACAGATATGGCTGGGGAAAGAACATGCACTGAGATTTACTGACAATGAACTGAGTAGGTAAGCATTAGGAAGACCATGTGCCCAGTAAGGACATTAAGTAAGAATGTATTAGTTAGCTTCATGCAGTTTAATGCAGAAAAGATGGCAAAAAAAAAAAAAAAAAAGTAAAGTGACTCAGAGACCAGGCAGGTTGAACAAAAGTGGCAAATTAGACTAGGAATGGTGGGCTTAAAGTGAATAAATGTCATTGCTAGAATATTAGGAAAACATGAGTCTTGAAAAAGAAATGCCATGGTGCTAAAAAGGTTTTTTGCTTTGTATTTCAACATATGAGCTATCAAAATCATTGGATATTTAGGCAACAATCCACTCCTGTTTGTGTGTATACCAGAATTTTGGTGTGGTTTGATCATAAGGGATGAGTGATGAAACAAAACCACCTGTGGGTAAATCCTGATATACCCACAGACAGGTGTGGATTATTGCTATACGGTAACATTATATAAGAAAGAAACTACTTACCTTTCTTAAATAATGTCTTCGTACAAGGGCACTTCAGTCTTCTTCCATGTTGTCTTCTGTAGGCTGATGTATTGCAGATGCATATGGGACTTAAGTTACCATACTCGTACAGGAGAAGCGATGGAGAAAACAGAAACTATGTTGCTGCATTTTTTTTTTTTTTACTATTTAACATAGAGATTTACAAGGGACAGCACAAACATATAAGTAAAATCAGGTAGGTTACTCTTTGCTTAGTTTTGCAGAATGTCCCTGATTTTTCGGGTCTATATTACAACATCAAACTAACATAAGCTTGAACATTGTAATATCGAAACCAAAAGTCCAAAACCCAATAATAATGAAAACACTGAACAGCGATTTTGTTCTGTGACAAAAAAAAAAAACTAAACTTTAAACTTAAACTGAAGTGGGGGGCTGCTCCCCCCACACCCCCCCCTATTTAAATATGCCAACTCTGAGATAGCACCACAGTGGAGGAAATAGCAAAGCCCCAAAAACAGCCCACTGATTTTATTCCCTGGGAAAAAAATTGATGTACCATGGCTTCGCTATTTTTGGATTTCAGACTTTTGGGTTCAATATTACAATGTTCGAACTTATACAAGTTCGACGTTACAATATAGACCAGATTTTTCTTATATTTTGCTCTGCCCTTCAGCACATGCCAGTAGAAAGTCTGACTCCTCAATGATACTTCAGCTGTCGGATTTTTAAAATTGGTATATGCTCGATTTACAATGGGCATGCTGGTTGACCTGTCCAATCGACATGCTATTTTTTAAACAGTAATAAGAATTTATTGTATACTTTCTATTATATATGATTTTTAAGTCTTCTACATTTTGAATTAATATTTTCTGTTGCCAGTTTTTTAGGACTGCCTAATATGAGCAATGGCCTGGGAACTATGGCAACCCAAGACACAAGTAAAGACTCTGTAGAGCCACCTGGTAATCCTTCGGAAATTCAAACAATTTTCTTATGCACTTTCTGAAGCTCACAGACTAATAATTCTTTAATTACAACATGGAATACTCCTTTTTTCTTTTGTGTGTTATTCTTTGAATTTTAAATACTTATTGGTGTTACAGATAGGGTGCAATATTCTGATTCGTAGAAATTTGAAACATGAAATTTTGAGACTGAAACACTAAACAGCAATTTCCTCACAGCCCCCATACATTCTATCCCACTAAGAAGTTCAGTGTTCAGTGCAGAGGAAATTCAAACTCTGGGCTCCTAGGAGCCATGTAAGAGTGTGCCAACTGTTAGACCAGTAATATAAACAATTTCTATATTATTTATCAACGAGAACTTTAAAAGTCCAACACTACCAACTACTGTTGTATATGTAGGGAGACAGTTTCATAAAGTTCCTGTTCTGTGATGAAAATACCTGGTCTTAACTGATGTTATAACATCTGGCAGTCTAAAACATAGATTGCCATTCCTGGTATTGATATTGTTTCCCAAAAATTTAACTTGAAGGGAGGCTGACAATGCCTCATCGCTTAGTGCTTTGTACATAAGAATCAAATAACCTCTTAAAAGCCTATAGCCAACTGAGTACAAGAGTGTCTGCAACCTCTCTTTATAAACGATTTTCAATCCTCTCCCTTGCCTAGTAACCACCTTCTGTATTCTTGCAAGTATGTTTATTGGCAAGAGTAATAACACCTGAAAGACCCACAATATTCCATAACAGACCATATGTTAGAGGCAAAACGCACAGTCAAAACTTCTTTCACTCTGCTATTGACACTCCTCTAGATGTCCTTTAAAAGATATTAATTATTCACAACTTTCTTGGTATGATTATCAAAGTCCAAAGCTTCATACACCACATATCCTAAATCTCTTACAGAACTTACTCAGGTCAAAATTTCATTACTCATAGAATAAGGATAATGGTTATTTCCAGAACCAAAATGCATCACATTGTATTTATTAGCAGTAAATCACATCCAATAATTAATAATAAAATGTCTAGATAATTTTGTAATTTATTATGATTGTACACATTTGTAACTATACCCGCACCATAGTGTCATTGAAGGATTTATTTAGAAAGGTGCTGTCACACACTGGAAACTCTGACATTAATATCCCAATTAACAAGAGACCAAGAACAGAATCTTGGGCATCTCCAAATCAATATTTCTTATGTTTAAAAAAGGATGCCCTATTCTTATTCCAAATTTCCTTACTGATAGCCAACTGGCTATCTAGCGTACAATGTAGACATTCATATTACATTTTAGCATGACATTAAGTATTCTGTCATGGTGTACTGAATCAAAAGCCTTTGCTAGATCCAGGTAAGTAATCTCACTAGCAAGGCTCAAGTCATTTGAGCAACAGATGTATCATAAAACTGGATAGGATTAGTCAAACATGATCTCCCCAGTATAAAATTATGTTGTTATATTGATGTATATCAGTCTTTGTCCAATATCCCCCTGGAGCAGACTACAAATTGCTTTACTCAGTATTGAGATCAAACTGATAGGCATATAGTTATCTGGTGAGTGTTGTATTGGGACAACAAACTGCTTCCTTCCATATGCTGAGAACATATCCATCCTCCAGTGATTGTTGAAAGCATATTTGAAGGCATAGTTACAAGCAACTTGCTATGCCAGAAAGAAAATTTTCTATTTAAACTGTAAGACCATTCTGTACCTATTTAATGTACCCGTGATGCCCCTGCACTGGCCCATTAATCAAGGAGCCTCAATCCTCACCACTGGCAACAGTAAGGGATGTACACAATGGGAGGATGACAAGTGCACACACAGCAAAGTACAATTTCCCTTAAGAGCACACAGATATCACAGTCAGTCTTGGGCTGGTTTCTCCCTCTTTCTCCAGATCCCCAATAAGACTCCCCACTGGCACAGCTATAGAGTTGAGTCCTTAGACATGGTTCCAAGTCAAGTCCTCACAACACTCTCTGTCCAACCAGTGGTTCGTGTCTCTGCCTAAGTAGCTGATGCACACACTTTGAGATTTGATTTATACACAAACACACCTGGGAAAAGCTGGCACAGGTTTACTAGCTATGCCTCCTTCTGCCCAGACCATAAGGTAGTTATTACTGCCACCAGAACCACTTATCAGCTACTTTAAGCCCTTTCCCAAAGGGTGACCAATTCTACTGTGTATTATTACTATTATCCAAATGGTAAGTGTGACTAAGAGCAAGGCTATTTAGGAGTGGCCTGTACAGTGTCACCAAATACATATGAAAGTATTCTAAGAACTTACATATGTCTCACAAATATCAGTCACAAAGATAGGTTTAAATATATTTAATAATAAATAATAAAAGAACAAGACAATACTCAATCAACAGAGTTACGTCAGAGTTCAGAATCACAGGAAATATTTTAAAACAACACTGCAGGACAGTCTCAGATAAATACAGAAAACATCTAAACTAGTCTTTATTATATTCCTATCTATATATAAAAGACACTATGCCCTAAATACCGAGCAAGGCAAATGCAGATGAGGGGATGTTGTTTCTAGGTCCAAGGCAAAACACAAAATGTACACAGTCTCTCTATGAGAGAGTTCTTAAATTGCTAACAAAAATTACTGCTGGGTCACCTTGGATAACATCACTCTGTCACCTGCTTTCAGTTCCCAGGCTAACAGAAATTAATATATCTGTGTTAAAATACACATCTCTCAGATGTTTGCTGAGAACTGGAAGTCGTAAAACAATTAAACACTTTTACATTTTAGACCTAGTAATTACTTTTCTCAAAGACAATAGAAAAACCTCTAGCTCTAGACATTATGACTGCTTCACTGAGAGATAACACAATCGTAAAGTACTTAAATTCAACTTATTTACTTGAAGTTTTGTAAGTTAACTCTGTATGTTCTAGCTTCTACTATTAAAATGTACATTTGCACAGATATATAGTTTATATACATTTCTGTTCTTTTCCAGTAGGGTACACTGTGGACACATCCTTGAAGCTCAGTACTGTACAAATCCTGTTCAACACACACTTCTACATCAGTAGTTTAATATACACATAACATATAGTCCTCTTACATTTGGAAGACAAGCACATGAATCATGTTGATATTCACAAATGACATATGATTATTTGCAAAATTCCAAATAGCTGGGCTGGCAGTGTCACAATCCCCCCCCCCCAAAAAAAAAACAGCTCAAGCTAATTTTCAAGCGACCCTTGAGAAACATTGCTTGAGAGGGTTGAGCATATCTGGGAATACTTTATCCCATTCCCTGTCCTGACAGCCCATCTGCATTGGCATCACTAACCCCACTGCGATACTGCACTTTCATATCATATGCTTGCAACCCTAGGCTCCAACTTAGTAACTTGGCATTTTGCTGGCTAGCTCAATGTAGCCATGTTAAGCGATGGTGGTCTGTAACAACAGTGAATTTCCTTCCATACACATAAGGCTGAAGTTTCTACAGTGCTCACACTATGGCTAGGCATTCATTTTCTACAGCTGCATAGCATTCCTCCCTGGCTTGCAGCCTATAACTGAGATATACCACTGGGTGCTCTTCTCCCTCTGAGGAAACCTGGCTAAGTACAGCCCCCACCCCATGGTTTGAAGCATCCACCTGCACAACAAATTATTTGCTGTAATCTGGATTGGCTAACACAGGGGGTCCTTCGAAAGCTCCTGGAATGTCTGCCCACATGCTGGGGTCCACACTACCTTATCTGGCCTGTTTTTCCTTGTCAGGTCTCTGAGGGGAGTAGCTACGGTACTATAACTGGGGACAAACTTTTTGTAGTACCCTGCTGTCCCTAAGAATACCCTCACCTGCTTTTTGCTAACAGGGCCAGGCCATGCCTGAATGGCTTCCACTTTGGCAGGTTCTGGCTTGATCTTACCATTCTCCACTCTATGTCCCAGGTAGGAGACCTCTGCCATGCCCACCTGACATTTGCTTGGCTTAATGGTCAACCTGTCCTCTGTAGTCTGGCCAGCACCTTCCTGACATGCTGAAGGTGCCCTTTCCAGGAATGACTGTTGATGGCAATATCATCTAGGTAAGCAAGGGCAAAATCTCCTGCTCTTGCTAGGATATGATGTACTGGCCTCTGGAAAGTCGCTGGGGCATTCTTCATCCCAAAGGGCATTTTTGTGAACTCATACAAGCCAAAAGTAGTCACAAAGACTGACCTCTCTCTAGTACTAGGAGTCAAGGGCACCTGCCAGTAACACTTTATAAGATCAATAGTGTTAAGATACTTAGCCCCACCCAGCTCCTCTAGGGCTTCATCTGTCTTAGGCATGGGGTATGCATCTGACTGTGTGTGACTATTTAATTTCCTGTAGTCCACATAGAACCTGGTGCTGCCATCCTTCTTTGGTACCAGCACCACTGGGGAAGCCCAGAGACTGCTGGACTCCTGACTTAGCCCTAGTTCCAACATTTCCTGTATCTCCTCCCTCAGAGTCTTTTTGACTCTCTCAGGCACCCTATAATGGGCCTGCTTAATAGGCCTTTGAGGTCCTGTATCCTTGGGTGCACCCTGGTTTCCCAGTGAACATGTCCCCAAACTCCAGTAACACTGCCTGGATTTCTCTATCCTGAGTAGGGGAAAGCTACTGGGACATTGCTACCCCTTCCACTGAGGTGTCAGTCTGAGTCTCACTGAGGAGATCAGTCACCAGATCCTTCTCAGACTCTTCCTGCCATTCACTACAAATACTCAGCACCAGGGCCTCACTATCATGGCAAGGCGTCATCATGTTAATATGTTACAATTTCTGCCTTTGCCTCCTGCCTAGCAGTTTTACCATATAATTAATGTCACTGACCTTCCTTACCACTTAGAAGCATCCATCCCAAGCTGCCTGCAGCTTATTGTATCTGACAAGAATGAGCACCATAACTTGCTGTCCCACAGCATACTCTTGGGCTCAAGCATTCCTGTCATACTAGCCCTTTTTCTGCTTTTGGGCTTCTGCCAATTCTTTTGGGCCAAGCCCATGAGCTCTCTGAGCCTTGTTCTGAGGTTTAGGACATTTACAACCCACACATCACAAATCAAATCTAAAGGTCTCCTCACTCTATGTCCATAGAGCAACTCAAAGGGATAAAAACCCATGGACTCCTGGGGTACCTCTCTGTACACAAACAATAGATGCGGCAAATATTTGTTCCACTCTGTCCTACATTGGTCTGCAAATGACCATCCAAGGGCTTTGGTATACAGTTTAACCTTTCCACAAGACCAACAGTCTAGGGATGGCAGGGGGGGGGGTCTTTAGGTGCTTCACCTCACAGTACTTCGACAGAAAAGCCAGCAGATCTGTCTGTGAGTATTTCTCTCAAGAAACCTATCCTGCTGAAAATCTCTAACAAAGCATTTGCCACCTTTTCTGCCTCAATGGAGGACAGAGCTACTGCCTCAGGGTATCTAGCAGCATAATCCACTAATCCACTACCACCAGGATATACTTCTTCCCTGCGGAATTTGGGGTACTCATAGTCCCCACAATATCCATAGCTACCCTCTGAATTGGCTCCTCAATCACAGGCAAAGGCATCAATGGAGCTTTGACCTTGTCCCCTGCCTTGCCTAACTTTTCACAGTTCTCACAGGTTCTGCAGTACCCTGTTACATCCCTTGCAATCCCAGGCCAATAAAAGTTCTCTTGCTACACTTTATGCCCATAAGACCTGCAAAAGGAATGTTATGGGCTATGGCTAGAAATGCCACAATGTATGCTCTGGGCGCCACCAGCTGCTGTATTACCTTACCCTCTAGCCCCTGCTCAGGTATCCGCTCCCTATACAACAACACTTTGTTCTAGCATACAGCCTCCACTTTTCCTTTAGCATCAGGTGTCTCCTTAGCTACCTCCCTCGAGCTTCATAAGGTAGAGTTCAAAAGCTGATCCTGTCTCAACTCTACCTCTGTGACCCCTCCTAGCTCCCCTACCACAGAAAGCCTGGTATCAACTCTACCTCTGTGACCCCTCCTAGCTCCCCTACCACAGAAAGCCTGGTATCTTCTGACAATGCCTGTCAGCCTGGGTACTACCATTCACAAATGTCCTTGCATTCACCCTGCCCATAGGAACATCAGTACCTACCAGCAGCTGTGGTTCCCTTTCAGGCTCACTTCTACAAGGTAGCTCCCTCCCTTACATAGCTAAATCAGCAGCCCCAGCTTGATGCATGGGATCTGTCTGGGTCTTCCACTGGCTACCAGACCTACATGCCTGTCTCCAAGCTAAAATGTGTGCAACTGCATGAACACAAGGTAATCCATTATCAAAATCATTCCTTATAAAGAATCTGCAGGAATATCCTCAAACACAGCTACATGCTTGCTTCCTTTCCACCCTCCGTGTCTAGGTGAACCCTGGCCAAATGCATTTGGAATGGGATCCTTCTTAAAGATCTGACTAGAGTGGACTACCCAAGCAAGTACTGCTCCTCTTTAACCACTGCAGGCTTCACAATAGTTATGTCAGAGGCTCTCTCTCTTAGCAGTGGCCCATCTTCCATCCACTAAGACAGGATACAAACCCTGGTGATAGTATGGTATCCCTGTTGACTTCAGGCAATTTACTACTGGCATACTGTTATTCCCACTTGCTGGGTCCCTTACCTTACATTCTCCACCTTGCTTTAGTGGACATTTGTATGCTATATGGCCCCTCTGCTTACATTTAAAACAACTAATCCCCGATCCTGGCCATGTACCTGAACTAGTGGCTTCTCCTATTACTGGTAGATTCTGTTGGGGTGATTTAGGCTGCCCCCCATGGGTTTCCTTATATCCTTGTGCAGCACTGGGTATCCCCTTTTTGTGCAATGATGCCGTGCTTGCTAAGTAGAGATCCCCTTTTCTCCCCACCTCATCTGCAGAGTTATACTCCCCATATACCAACCAGATTCTCATGTCCTCAGGCAAAGTACTAAGGGCTTGTTCCCTCACCAAAAGGTCTGCCAGTCTTTCAAAAGTGGTGACCTGACACCCACTCACCCACCTATGAAAATAAGTGGGTAACTCAGCAATATAATCACATACACTTTCATCTGCCTTGTGTCTATGCTCATGAAACCTTTTTCTGTAGGCTTCAGTTGTTAACATATAACACTTCAATAAACACTGTTTTACTCTATCATAGTTTAAACAATCAGTATCAGACAACTTGGAAACAGCAGTTACAGCTTTACCATGGAGTAAGGGGGTCAGGAACCATACCCAGAGCTCTTGGTCAACATTATATTTTTACATACTCTTTCAAATATATGAATAAAACTGTCAGCATCATCCCTTTCTGCAAATTGTGGAAGAAATGTACTGACCTTTATTGCTTTTGGGGTTCAGTTATTCCCTTCCCCATTACCTCCATGACCCTGACACTGCTTCTACATTTCTTCAGCCTCCAAATGACACATTGTCTCTTTGTTCTCCAAATGCCATAGTCTCTCTTCAGTCTCTAAACCTTAGGCCTCCAGCTGATGCCACTTCTCCTTTTCTTCAGCCTCATATTGATGGTACGTCTCCTTTTCTTTGGTCTCCAAATGTTGCAGTTCATGGTGATGCTGCTTCTCCTTTTCTTTGGCCTCCAGTTCAAATCTCTTTAACTCCGGATGGATTTTCTAGTCCTCTGAGGAAAAGGTAAACAGTCCTGTTTCTGATGGCTGCACATCTCCATCACCAGTCTGGTTGTTCTGACCACTGGTTCATGCTGTGAGTAAAGCTGAAATCATTTCCTATTTAGTCTGGTTAGCATGCACCAGTCCTTTGACTTCACATACCTTGGTCAGCTGGTTCATCAGCTTACCATAATCCTCTACTGACATCTTTGCCTGCTTTCCCTGACTAAACTATACTAACAAAAATAAATTAAACTCTGAATAGTTACCTTGTGGTTGTTGAGAGTACGCACACCTTCAGTGTACACTGCCTACAGGCTACTAAAGTTCAATTAATATCCCACCTCTCTGCCACCAATATATGACAGCCTCTCTACCTCAGGCCATTAATTAAGTAGCTTCAATCCTCACCACTGCCACCAGTGAGAGAAAGCCAATAAGAACAGGAATTAATTTACATAGTATTTTCAGATGCAGCTCTCTTCATCAAGAACAATTTCCCTCAAGAGAACACAGGGGACCTGGGACTGGACTCCCTGTCTCTCCAGATCCCAAACAAGACTCAGTTAGGAGCACCATGCATGTCCCAGTTCCAAGTAGCTGACACACTCACACTTGGGTATTTGATTTTCACATATACACACTCCTGGGAAAGGCTGATACAAATGTACTAGCTGTACCTATTCTGCCCAGACTATAAGGTAAACAAGCTGCCACCAGTCAACCAGTCTCAGGCTCTTACAAGGGTATGCAATTATTATACTTCGTAAATTCAATACTAGTATAAAAGGTAGAGTGTAACCAAAGCAGCAAGGCTTTTTGACATGACCACAGAGTCACTAAAGTAAGCACAAGTACTGTCAAGATCTTAAAAGTATTGTCTAAAAGACCAGCCACAGTGAAAGGTATAAACATATTTAATAATAAATAATAAAATATAAAACACAAGAATACTAAATATCTAAGTACAATAAACGCCAGAGTTTCAATCAAAGGATAAATAAAAATAACAGTTGGACAGGTTCAAGCAAATGCAGAAAAACAATACTTAATTAAGCATTAGTATTTCCTGACTGTCTAAAGAATACATTTAAGCAGTTCCTTAGCTAACAATACAGCAAGGCAAGACAGGATGCTGAGATGTTTACTTCTACACAGTAAGGTGATGAGCTTCTAACTAAACAGAACTGAAAAGAACTCAACTAACTGAACTGACTATAACTGTCATAGATCTTTATATCAGGTTCCAAAGAAAACAAAACAAACTCGTGTGGGAGTTCTATCCTCTCAGTGCTAGTTATGGAATAATATCACATTTGATCACCTGACTCTGGTACAGTACACACTCAAGAGCTTTGCTAAGCTCTGTTACAGTATCTGAAAGCTATAGAACAATTTCAAAAGAACTTCTACTCTTCCCTTCCTGAATTCTTTGTTTAAACATAAACAATTAATCAGTTATAATAGCACTGTTGATACATTTTTAACACAGGCATCTGTACAAGTCAGTGTCGTGGTCAAATGACACAAAATTATTTACAAAACTCCAGCTAACTATGCTGGTATATGTTATACATGCACTGCCCTATTCTCCCTGGCACAGATGGGAACACCCTACATTGTCACACCACCTATACCAGGAAATTGTGATTACCATGTTTCATGAATCATTTTATTTTAATTTAAAAAGTTGAGCAGAATGAACCAAAGTACTTCCCCCTGTGACTTAATTACAGCTAAAATGAAGACAAAGAAAAAGAAGGGTAAAAAATAAACAAACTAGTGCACTTGATAAAATGTGTAACAATCTAAAACCCTTTAAAATCACATTTCAAAGCAAACTCATGTGTCTTTAGTAAGTGCTACTTAAATGATATAAACGTTCTAAATGAGGTTAAAGGTACTGTAGATCTAGGAAGTGAATGACATAATATAGGACTATATATCCTAAAAGTTGTTCTGTTTACAAAACATGGCAAAATGAGGAATTGTGGGGGAACACTGATGCTACTTAAGCCATGGTTGTTCTTTGAGTTATAAAAGAGAGTTTATAGGGTAAAATAAAAGCAATAACCCAAACATTAGCATTTAAAAAGAAGATCCCTTGCTGGAGTTTTCTTTTTGAGTTACAGCCAGCCAGCCAGCCTACATTACACAATTTTATACAAATTTATTTTAAGTTTTCAGTTTAAATGTCCCCATATTGAAATCAGTCCCATGTAAAACAAAATATCAGACCTGAGTCTCAAATATCAATGACATCAAGTATTTCAGTGAAATACAATCTCATCAAAAATGCAAAAAAAAAAAGATTATTCATAGGATTTCTTGTAGAATACAAACCCACTACACCCATTTACAAAAAGGCAGAACCTTCAAACACAAATTCACAGCATAAACCTAACCTAAACTTAAACCGTAACCACCATAAAACTACATCAAACCTTTTAACCTAAATTTAAGGTTGCGTCTAGGATTAAGGCTTAACACAAATTTTAATTCTAAACCTACAATCAAACTCAACTCATCCCCAGGTTTATTTACTTCTGCATGTATATAGAAAGACATTCACTCATACAGCTTTTCAATCAGTGTGATATTTGCCCAACCAAAATTTGATGAATGTTTCATTTGACAAAAATCTGGAATAATGCAACAATGCAAAAAAAACTGGAATAATGCAACATTCAACAAAAATCAAATATAATTGCATCATCAGAGTGCAATGTGCTTGCATGAAATAGTCTGAAACGATCCTCTTTTTCTGGAGTTTTCTGAATAAAATGACATATTTAATTGAGATAAATTGTAATTTCTGAATATAATAGAATGAATTTACAGAGACTGCAGGCAACACAAATTCTAAAAATGGGAAAACATCTTTTTAGTTCAGTCATACTTGTCCTTGTTAATAAGCATGAAATCCTTTAACAGTTAACTGTGTTTGCAAAGACTTTTAGTGAAACCTTCTTAACATGAGGAATATAATTACAAGCTAGCAAAAAGCCTAAATATTTGAAGTGATTGGCTGTATCAATTATGTTACCCAGGATTCCTCAGTACTGCACAAATGTTAACACTTTTCAGGCATGAAGATACTCTAAACAGCATTGCCTTTGTTTTGCTGTAGCTTAATGAATGCCAGATTTACAAATACCTCTCCCAAATGAAGAAAGATATTTACCAACTGCATTTTTTTTATATTTTTACCCACACAGATGGCCATGGGTGGACCCTGGTGCCTTACCTCAGTCATCAGGGTTACCTAACATCCTGACCTCTCCAGGTTGGGGCTATTGAGGAGACTGAGGAGTACTGTATCATTTTGTTGTTGTGGAGAGGATTTACAGTTTTAGGTTCAAGTCAAATGCATAGATGGTCTACAGTAATAATTTATGAATTGTAGGGCTCCTTTTTTAAGAATATTCCAACAAAACCACATTCCAGTGTAGTAAAAAGCAGCTCTTATGTTAAACCCATTTTGGAGTACAAATCATACTGTGCATATAACAAAAGTGACCTCACAGTCTTGGAATGTGTTCAAAGGAAATTTACCAAAAGAATCAATGACTATAAGGATTTACCATACAGTAATTAGGCTGAGAATCTTGGACTGCACTCATTCAGTTATCAATGGCAGAGAGTAAAATTGTGTTCAGCCTTTAAAGTCTTGTATAATAAAGAACTGAGGGTATTAATGAATTTAGAACTCCATTGTCCATTAATTAGCTGAAGAGATGGCCAGGTTACATATAAATTAAACAGATGTAGAAGCACTTTAAGGACAAAGTGGATAAACAATCATTTGGTAAACTATGGAACAACTTAGCTCTGAGTATTAGACAGAGTAACTCAACAAATCAGTTTAAAAGATCACTAGACAAACTGATTGGGTCTCCTGTACATTCATTAAACCTGGAGTCTGTGTTTGGAAAGACCTTGTAATTCCATATGCTGTATTCTAGCTGTGAAACTTTGCTTTCAGGAAGGGTAGGGTCTACTAGATGACGATCTCCCTTGTAAAAGTGAAAGATAGACAGTACCAACAGCCCACTGCACACCCCCTTCCCTTATGTAGAGGAACATGTGCAGGTGAGGCAAGGCCACAAAAAAAGCCCATCAGTAATGTCTGCTTTAATAATGGCCACTCTCAGATGGCTGTTACACAGGTGATGGAGAATGAATGGGCCAGTAAACTGAGAGCAGTCCAATAATTATCAGAGTGTGTGGTCAAAATTATGCAAACAGTGGCAATACTGGTGAATTTGAACTGCAGACCTGCTAGCAAAAAAAACCAAGTAAACCAGAAGCCAAAAATTTAGTGCTTTCATCCACTGTTTAATACGTGAACTTCCTCAGAAACATTTTCAAATGATTTCCAGTTCCTTAAATAACTTACTAAACAGGAAATGACATCATGACCATCAAACTGAAAAAATAAATGTGATTTTCTACAAAAATGAAGTATTGTCATAATAATAATAAATAAAAAAAAAAAAAAAAAAAAAAATATATATATATATATATACATACACAAATGAATTTATATACACATATATACACATACATATGTATAAATGCAAAAATACAGTCATAAAAAGTTCACGTATTAAACAGTGGATGAAAGCGCTAAATTTTTGGCTTCTGGTTTACTTGGTTTTTTTGCTAGCAGGTCTGCAGTTCATTTTTTCGTTTTGTTTGGTTGTCAGCATTTTTTGAGGTTCGCAATACTGGTGAATTTGTTTTGTGTGGCTTAAGTCTGTGATATTTCCTGCATTAATATGACAATTCTATTTCCATGTTGTAAACTGTGGGCTTGTCTGAATGCCCCCTGAAAGTAGAAAAAATATGTATGATGTGAGGAAAAGAGTAGATTTCCCAATCCTGACTATACCGCAATCTGCATTTAAAATGTTTACCTAGTTTGATGTTCTAATTTCTAATGTTGTATAGCCTCATTCTGTTGAACTTTCAAACTTCTTATCTGTAAATTTCAGCGATGTGGTAATTTGATAGAGTAAAGTAGATCCATATAGAAATATATGCGCTGTAGAACTTCTCATATTTTAACTTTTGTATCTTTTGAGATGTATGCATTTGTTTACAGGTAGGTTGCAAAGCTGCATTCTTAGGAATTTAGCTTAGGTGTCATAATTTTGAAATTCATATCAAGCTAGGTGTTAATGAGTTAAATTATTTGGGGATCATTTGGCAATATGACTCTGTAATGATATCCACACTAAATGTTACAGTTACTTGGCAGAAACTTTTCTTTTGGGTCCACTCCTTTTATAAGCTTAAAGTGGCATCTTTTGGAGAGAACAGCTATGGTGAAAATGTTTGTAACACCAATGCTATATGGTTATATAATGAAAGGTTGAAAACTCAAAAGAAAGAACCACAAATGGTAGCGCAAAGGAGGGAGGGATAATCACAAACTACTAAAAGACTTACAAGACTGAATCACAAAACACTGAATACTTCTCTCCTGCTAAAATGTTCTTTATCAGTAAATCACAGTTTAAAAAAATGAGATCAAAGGTTGTCTTGGTAGTGGTACTGTTAGGGAAATTGATTTTAGTAATGTAATATGTATTAGTCCAAGAACAGAAGAGGCTCAACACGACCAATTGAAAATAAATAAAAAACTTTAATACTGCAGCAAGTAAGCGCTTTCAAGTCTGATGAATTGTTTTTGAAACGTGAAAGCACTTACTTGCTGCAGTATTAAAGTTTTTTATTTATTTTCAATTGGTCGTGTTGAGCCTCTTCTGTTCTTGGACTATTGGATTTTGTATATCGGTGGAAGGCTCTTTACTCAGTGCTACTTTGTTGGTTTATATAACGTAATATGTATGGTTAGGGTTAAGGTTACGGTCAACACAAGAGTAAGGTGGGAGTCACACATCATTACAGATAGACTTAAGAGAGTCATTCAAGCTACAGAAGTATGAATTGAACATGCAATATAAACCTGGCAAACAAATGCATATTACAGATGTATTAAGAAGAGTATTTCTGTTAGAACAGAAATATTTCTTTTCTTCCAATTGTGCTAAAGAATCTTGGCTTGCCTATAGAACTGTTTAATTGAACAGAACCTTTTTCTTTCTAATTTTAGGTTTCTATGCCATAGCTTTGTATCTCAGCCTATTGTCAAATCCCATCATTTTAAATAACTGTACTGAGCATGCTTTTCTTTCTTTTTTATACAGTAGTACAGCAGATACTGTTGCAGCCTCACAGCAAGGGGTTCCATGGTTTAAATTCTTGGTTGGGGTGCCGTCTGTGTGTCCTACCTGTGTTCGCATGGATTTTCACCAGGTGCTCCAATTTACTCCCACATTCCAAAGACATGCAGTAAATGGATTGGACACTCTAAAATTGCCCATATGTGTGAGTGTGCATGCAAATGTGCAGTGTGGAAGAAGTTCTGTGGTAAGGCTAGCCGTCCTGCAGTGCAAACCTTGGCTCTAGATGATTCTCATTTTTGGTGTAACACCCTGACCTCATGTGGAAAAAGGGGTTGTGGATGGATAGTTGGATCCTTATTCATGTGACCACTGATGGCAGCACACTTCCTGTGTCTAGCATGCAATCCTTTTCTGCAGACAGTGCAAGCACCTGAAAGCCTAACTGATCATTTGGATAAAAATATTCCTGCGCTGGAGTAATGGAAATAAGAGCCACCTGCACCCTCTAAGTTCAAGAATTGTATGTATCTTCCTTTTCCTAAAAACAGTAACTACTATAGTATGTTACTGCATTTTTTTGGAAGATAACCAAATTTCCTGGATCCTCAGGGTGTTTGGGCAGAGCTCTTACAGAGCCTTTCCATCTCCCCCTGTATTTCCTGTGACTCCAATATACACAATATACTTTAAGAATCTAAAAAAAATACTTTACCCCTCCAGTCAAGCTCCTGACAAAAACTAATTGACTGCTTCACTCCCCCTTCTACAAACATAACAGTCACCAGCCCTACTTATATACATCTAAAAACTACCCATTACCAAAACGATCTCCACACCTTCAAATCCATATCATCCATCAAACTGTCCACCACCTATTTGCATCAACCACATAGCAATCTGTTCCCCAACTTCTCCATCAGGCTGCCTCACATCAGTTCTTTTATCATAACATATCCCAGAATCCACCTCCTGGCTATGTAGCTGACTACCCATAACTGAGCCCTCCATACACACTTCAGCCTCTCAGCTTCCTATATGTCCTCGTATCCACTTATCATCATTCACTATGTTACACTTATGACTGCTGTTTCTTTCAGCACTTTTTCTGTTTGCCTGTTTAATTTCCTCCACCAACCACTTTCAGATAACCTCAAACCGACCAACAAAATACCAATTTTAATCTCTCACTAGCTAATCTACTCACTATTATACTGAAATTACTCTGCCTCATACTCCTGCTCCAATACTGTTTTTTTTTTGTTATGCAAAATATCCATCATCTCAATTGTCTATACTAAGATTAGGTCTAAAAAATGCAATTAAAATTAACTGCATCTCTCCCTAACACTACACCATTTAAATATAAAACTATGTAGGGAGATCAATCCAAACCCTGGCCATTCTGACCCCAGTCACTCTTTATCTACAAACCCACTCCTCTCTCCTACACTGTCTCACAGCATACTTCAGTCTCTTCCACTCTTTGTAACACTTATTCAAACATCAGAGGCATATCTAATAAAACAGCTGATGTCCATACTTGGACAACACTACACTATCCAGATATGACTGTAGTATTACCTGGTTAAAATATAAAACAATCATTCCCACCTGTGACAACATTTTAAGATGGAACAAAATACAAAAAGGCAGGTGGAGTTGCTCTTATCTACAAAACTCTCTCTAGCTCAAGCATTTAACCAAAATTCTTCCCCATTTTAGTAATGTAGAAGTCCTTCAACACTACAAATACCACAGAAAACATGGTAAATAGCATGCCAAGTAAGTAAAAAAAGTCTAATTTACAAAAATCCAAGAGCAAGCCAAGTAAGTCAAACAAATCTAATTTACAAAAATCTAAGAGCAAAACCTTAACAACCAAAAATATTTCTGATCTTCCATAAATCAGATGCTATTGCCAGGCCGTTCCATCCAGTCCTCACCTGACCTTTCCAACCTAAACACTTCTGAATGCACAGTCACCATTTTCAACACACATTTCATCCAATCAGTCTCCTACCTACTAAACACTTTAATCATGTGTGCCATGCAACTGCCATCTCAAATTATCCAGCACCTCCACTATTAAACATTGCAAATGGTCTCTACTTCTACTAAAAAAGACACCTTCTCAAACTTAGGCCAGTCACTGTTGCACCAGTTTACCTGCTGAATACCTTAGACTTGCAGTACTGTAAATGTTTTTGTCTGTTCTGTCCCTGTTTCTATTTTAATTAACTGGTCTATCAAAGAATCCCATGTCCTACAGCTATGGAAACAAATCTTACATTCTGTCCCTACACAAAGGTGATACACCAGCAAAACTCACTAACTACTAAATATCCTATCCCCTATGTTCAAAATGCTCAAAAAATGTATCCAGACCCAACTTCTCTCTCTCAACTAACTCAAAATTCTCTCCTTTCTCCATATTACCATGGTTTCAGTCCATATCACAACATCATGTCTGCCTTTCTCAGCTTCATTAAAACTGTAACACAAAAAAAAAATGGAAACATCATACTAGCCCTGTTTTTGTACCTATGGAATGCCTTCAACAGCAGCTCTCACAACATCTTTCCACAAATGCTAGTCAGCATTGGAGCCACGAGCCCTTCTCTGGGTTGGTCCTCAGCTCTATCTTAAACAGACCTCACGCTACTAAATGGAAACATCATTTCTTCTCTTTCCTCCACACATCAGTCAGTGTTCTCCAAGGATCATCTTGGCCCCATTCTCTTTAAATATTTTTTTCAGTAATGTTTTCCCAGCCAGCAAAAGTGCTGGTATTATACAGTATGTTGATATCTCCCATTATTTTTTCTGCCTAAGATCTTAACACCCAGAAGAAACTAACTTAAGTCCTGAATTTCAACAGAAACCTGGCTATGCAATGCTCAACTGTTCCTAAATTCAAATAAATTTAAAACCGAAGAAACAAGGTAATTGATTCTGATGAAGTCCTAAATAGAATAGGACAAAAGCACTAAATCAGTTTGAATAAATTCTATTTTATTGCTTTGATTTGGTGCATTTCCTGGCTTTGTGCATGTTTTTAGCACCATGACCTTGTTTCTTTGGTTTCAGCATTTTTGGTGACTTCTGCCTCAAATAAATCTTAAGTTAATACTCCTCACCCCTAAGCAGTTTTACAGCTAAAAAAAAAAAAAAAAATCTGTAACCTTGTTACGTTAGACCATGCAAACACTGAATCTGTATGGTATCAAAATTCCTATGAGTTCTTATAGATGAAAATCTGAAATACTCCATTCAATTTATTCTTAAGAAAACACCTAAAAAACTAGGGTTCCTCTACAGAATGAAAACTTACATGTCTTTGTCTGCTAGGAGCCATATTGATTCTGTGCTGTTTTTACCCAAACTCCTTCACTTTCTCCCATGTTTACCAACTTCAGGCCATTCAGCTCCAGAAGCTGGAAAAGTGCTCTAACAAACTCACCACATTTGCTGCTAATGTTCCTCACAACACCCATCACTGTGTTCATTCACTGTGGGGCATATAAGCAGTTGAACTGCCGCATCACTTTACATAACCCCCATGTTACTATCTTAATCTGATCTACAAACATCAAAGCTATTCCACCTCTTGCCAATGTAATTCAGAGCAACACACCAGTAATATATGTATGACCCACAGGCCAACTCTAAGTACAAATAATAAAGCCAACAAGTCTACTATATACTCTGTATATTCCAACTATGGTTTCAGAACCTATTCCACATTCTCTGAAAAAAAACTAGCAACTTCAGTCCTTGTCTTATGGGTCTGTCAATGCAGTCCTTTATCGTAAAGTGCCAGTGAATATTGCATTCCTAAACTTTTCCTTTTTAGGATCTCTCTCTGTCTCTGGTATCTCTATACATGCAGCTCTAGTCTACCTTGCACTGTACTCAGATTGTGCTGCACCTCAGTCCTCCTTTCGAATCCTCTTTTCCTTAGCATTATCTGACTACCACTGTACTTCTACAGCATCTCAACTCCATATGGTATTCTGCACAGACCCTGATTTTCAAAAAGTACATCTGCTTTGACTTCCAACCTGTAATGTAATTACTTTGCACATTTAACTGCAATTTCTATTTTATCTAATTTTTGAGTGGTGCAGTGGAGCAGCAGTTAGCATTGTTGCCTCACAGCAAGAGGTTCTCTGATTCGACTCTCAGCTGGGGTGCCTTCTGTGCACAGTCTGCATGTCCTCCCTGCGTTCGTGTGGGTTTCCTCTGGGTGCTCTGGTTTCCTCCCACACTTCAAAGAAATGCATTTGGAACATTTCTCCCTGGGCCTCCACTGAAAATGGGCTCTGTCCCAGTTGGACTTTCCCAGTAAACAAATGTTATATAAATAAATTTTCTTCTCCTGTTTCTTATGCCATCATCAATTCTTCTGTTAAAGATAAGGCTACCTTACTAATTCCTGTAACTGCAAATATGTTATGATGACTGTTACCCTTTGCAAACATCTCTATATAAATTGTTACATCTTTTAGTTAAGCTTTTGCATAACAAGTATCTGCAATGCTTAAGTAATTTTTTTTGTAAAACCTATATGGGGGGCTTTTCTGTTGGGGCCTCCACTGAAAAGGGGTGATGTACTTAGTCAGTCTTTCCCAGTAAAAAAAAAAAAAAAAAGAAATAAGTTAATAAATAAATAAATAGATTGGTTAGAACTAGAAACAGTCTTTTTTTGACTATATTACTTATACCTCTGTGACTACGTATGGTAGAATTGTAAAAATGCCATCTGAATCTACAAAGAGCCCATTTGTTTTAAATACTGAAACATTGCATTTTTTAGTGATTGGAAATATATATTTATGATCACATGATGACATGGGTGTATTAGTTTGTCTCACCTATGTAAATAAAATATAAAACCATTTATTCTTTAAAATTAGCAGCTATCACAGTGTTATATAGAGAGCTAGTGTTGCTAGCTAGCACTTCAATAATGGGCTTAGCTGCCATTAGATACATTTGTCACATGTAGATTCTTCTTCAGTCTAGTTGTGGTCTAGTAAACCTTACATATGAGTATAATAAATGCTATTCTGCCTCATTATTCCCTCCCTCAGACAAATATTCTTATTTGTATACAAAATATCACATCTAAACATTATTAAGAATAAGATCCAATCAAGCTTGTATCCAAGCATGACAAAGCTGTGGCAGGTAGTACACATGCATCTTAAAAAGTGACTTTAGCTTGGCCTATCTTGCAAAGGGCAGTGGAATTAATTTTAATTGAGCTGGTATTGTACCCTACTCTTAAAAGTCATATTGGGTGTCACTGTGTCTTGTGTAAAACGTATTTTGCTCTCAGAATATATTCTTTGATAGTATATGTGTAATAATTATATTCCTGTCATTGGGCCACAAGGCATAATTATTACACAGTGCTGTGAATTCATCAGGAGAAAGTGCCATAGTTTTTGCCGTCTGTGGCTAAGGCCAATCAAAAGATAGTGTATCACTAGATTATCTTGTTTTTATAATTTTGGACATCTTGCAGTGTTTTACGGATTCTGAACTAGACATTAGTATTTCAATATGTTAAAGATCACTTGTTATAGTGACTTTTTTCTGTCATATAACTAAATATTTAAAATGTTGTACCTAATATCATGTTGCACTGACATGCTAAGCCTTTGGATGTAAATCCTGAATACTCTTTGTATATCACATGTATCATTCATTGAAGATTAGTGGACTGTTGCTTTCTGATCAGTATTTATTAGTTATTTATTTACTATTTGTTCATCAAGTAAGTGAACTGGTCTACTGACCATTTTTAGCCATAACCCAAGCTCAAAGAGCAGAAAATTCAGCACTGTCTTTCAATCAATATTATATACAAAATGAATACAGTGCAAATTTCAGAACATAGTAAGACTGAATGTAAATGGGGCAACATTAAAAGATCCAGTCAGATTTAATTGAAAAAAATATATATAAATATATATATATATATATATATATATATATATATATATATACATAAAATACAGTGCAATCAAACATATAATACATAAGCTCCTATATACATGTGAAATAGTTTCATATAAGATGCCACATTAAGAGGCTGAGAAAAGTTTATTACGTGTATTCTATTATTTATGATATGGGATGGTTAAGTTACCTAACCATTGTCGTGGTAGCAATTGCTGGTAGTTTCAGTAAAGAGATGGTCTTTAAGTGAAACTTTGAAGCTTTTAATGGTTTCTAGATTTTTAATGTCTGTATGCAGGTGGTTCCAGGTAGCAGCTTCCTGTCTAGAGAAGGCTCTCTAACCTACAACAGTATTAAAAGGAGGGTGTACCAGACAGAAACTCTTGTAAAGGTAGTTTCACTTTTAAAGGGGCACAGTGACCAGGTTTTAGCACCTTGTAAATTAGAGTATTACGAGGCACTGAAAACCATTTGGAATTTTTTATCAAATAGCAATGGTGTATCTGGGCGTCTGTCAATAAAATGAATGTAGTTTTTCATTTATGGTATAAAAGAAATAGCTTTCCATCTCTTTGTGTGTATAATCTGATGTCTTATGACAATTTGAAATGAATTCATTAAGTTGTACTATTCTAAAATAGAAACACCATGTGCAAAAGAAGAATCCATTATGGATCACTTAAAATACTGGGAATGCCAAGCATTAGAAAAGCTTTTTAGTTTTCATGTTTGAAGTGTATTTATACACAGTTATATTTACATATCTGTATTGCTGTAAATTCAGTAGTTTTGATGATGTTCAGTGACAGAACATTAAACACAGAGATATTTTTTTTAAAAGCAACACTTGGGGGAAAGATGCCATCATTTTTCGACAGATGATATTCTACATGTTTTTGGAATGACAGTCACTGGTTTAAATACTACTACTGTGTAGATTGTTGTGACAAGCTGCATTAACATTGGTGGTTGGGGACTGACATAATGTTTAAGGTATTTACCTAGTATAACACAAGGTACATGGTTTGATTCTCACCTCTGAGGGAAATTGGCTAGGCTTAAAATGGCCCACAAGGACATCTAGCCTACTACTTACCTAAGAACCAGTCAGAGAAGATACTATGTTATGATAAGACAGATGTTATATTATCTCTGGACAGACCAGGGTCATGACAGTCCTCAGCATGTCCTAAGCCATGGCTGTAGCACAAACTACAGTGCAGCATTATTCCAGTGGCATTATTGCAGAAACAGAGAGAACCTGTACACAGTGATCCATTATTTCAGTACCATAGCTTATTTGTCCTTTGGTAACCAGGAAAAGTCTATTGGGCCAATGGCCAATTTTCAGTGAAAGCCTGGGGAGAAAAGCTCCGCAACAGATTCAAAAGCATTTAAAAAGTAGTTGATAAATAATTATATACAAGTAGAGAAAGGCCCTGCAACTGATTAAATATTTTACAATGAGATAGGGAGAAAGGTTCCATAAAACACGTCTTACAATAGCTGATAAGTAAATTATATACAAGGACAGAAATGTCCCATACCAGATGAAACAGATTGAGATACATTTTCAGAATATTACTAGGGTAAACTATAATCAAGAATATAATATGAATTGTGAGCAGCAATATGCTTTGCAGAAGTGGATAGCCTATGTCAAGAAAACTAAAGTATAGTTTTCAAAATATTCACTATAATTCTAATAATATAGGTAGGTGAGAAATAGTGGAGTATTCTGCTGTCAAAACAGATCAAATAACAGAATGAGATAAGGGGGAGAAATGAGCAAAATGGAAAATTAGGAACATGGAGAAAGAGTTTATTATTAGAGAGATAAGAATGTTATAGAAGGACAGTAGAAAGGAAAATAAATAGGAGAAAGTGTTGGCTGACGAGATAGACTGACATATGTTAGTAGTATGGTATCATTAAAGTGAGAGCTTCTTTTGATATTAGGCCATTACTACTTGGGAAGACATAAAGGTGTTAGTGAATTAATAGTGAGAAGGACATAGTTATAGTGAGTCAGTGGTCATGTATCTGCTTTGAGGGTTGTGCAGATAATGGTTCTAGTATTATATACATTTTGTTTAGATTAGTCTTGAAAATGGAAAAGTTGCTAGCGTGTTTAAGTTATAAGGAGACAGTGTTCCAGGAGTGGTCTATATAGCTGGAATAGAGAGAATTTTTTTGCTGACCAATGTGGTTTGTAAGTAATGAGGAACATTTTCTGCTGGCTAAACCCTGTCATGCAGTAGATAAAAGAAGTACATCTATTATTTTGCAAGAAAGGGTTCCTGTGTATCTCTGAATAGCAAACAAAAAAGTATTTTGTGCATTCCATTATGTGGATACTGCTGGGCTGCATAAGCAATAGTTATATTGCTTAAACACCCTTCTAGGTTTCCCCACCAGGTTAGAACATCATGGACTTTGCAAGAGTTTATACAGTAAAATTCCTGTAATAAAAACATTTTAAAAAATATTTGTCTGGTTTTCCAACATGATTTTTATGATCTAGTGACATGGTTAATCACAGCTTCACCTTGTACTTAGATCACTAACTTATGCATAATCATGGGTACTTCCTAACCTGTGTACTATGCCCAGCCATTTTGGTTGTTCATCGGTAGTTTAATGCATTTCATGGAATTTTACACACTTTCTAGTTCCTTAGAACAGTCATTGCCCAGCAGTTTATAGTTCTCATCCCCTATTCTTATGCTATATCTCATAAATGAAATACTAAAAAATCGTGTTGCTCTAATACATCTAAATATTTCCAGACTCATCATAATCATTAAAAGGTATATGTTTTGAGAGCTATAGTTCCAATATGAAATATTTGAGATTTTTTTTGTTGGTCAGTACAGCACGACAGTTCTTTTTTTTAACATTTTCCCCTTCATAATTCAAGGGACTGAGATTCAGCCTGTTGATGTTGTGTGCGTGTGTGTGCGTGTGTGTGTGTGTGTGTGTGTGCGTGCGTGCATGGGGATTATGTGCGCAGGTGTTTTAAATGCCTTGTGTGATGTTTCTGCATTCTTTCTGATTTTATACACCCCCACAGTTACTCTGGTATCCTCCTGAAATGTACGTTACTTTGCAATGTCATTTTATATACATATGGGTATATCTATATATATATATATATATATATATATATATATATATATATATATATATATATATATATATAGCTATCTATATATATAAAGAGATAGCTAAATATCTATATATAAGTAGTCTGAACTGATACTGCTTTGTATAAACACCTTCGCAAGTTGGAAAATAGAGCCGTGTAACCATGAAAACACAGCGTAAAAGTCCAGAATTGTCCTGAACAAGTGTGGAAGGACAGACTTTCCAACACATAACAGAACATCACAATATTGGACACTTAGCCTGGAATACCATTCAATGATATAATTAAAGCACCTCACTTCAGACTGTTCTTCTCAGACTGAAAGCTGTAAAAGCGGAAAATGGGCTCTGAATTATCAGATATGCTGATGACGCAAACTGGGTAAGATAATTACCCGCTAAAAGATTATGATGTTCTCCAGGATGGTGTACTGCAATAGGCATCTACAGCAGTAGTAATGACCTTACTTGTAAATATAGTGTTGTACGACTTGACAAAAGACATAAATCATGATTATGAAATCAATAATCAACTCATAAAAATGACTTCATTAGGGATTTAAACCTTGATTAATGTTTATCTACCAAAGTCAGAAAAGCAAACTCTGTAGCCCAGCCTTCAAGGATAATACCTGAAACAATTTGAAAGGGGACAGTGATCCTTGATAGAAAAAATACTTGTTGAAGAATTCAAAGTATTCAAAAAGCTTAGGGAGTGGTCATCATGTTCCATTTCCAACAGATTACTTCCATACCTCCTCTGCCTGGCCTAGAAGGTCTTGAATGATCAGTTTCCTTTTTTTTAACATTTTAATTTTCAATAGGAGATGAGAAAAATATGAAAAAAAATATTATCTAACATTTCCAGTGCCTGTGACAGTGACCTGTATATTTTGGAGATAAACCTGGCATACTTGATAACTGGCACAACTTCCACATGAATGAAACATAACTACATGACAAGATTGTCAAAATTATTTCTCAATTCAGACATATATTTTAAACATCAAAACATAAATAATTCAATTGCAATAATGTTGTGGGAAAAAAAACACAAAGTAGGCCGGAAAAGGAGAAGCGAGGAAAAGGCAGGGAAACTGTCCAGCCTTGAGGGTAGGACTCAGTATAAGGAGACATAAAATCTATGAGTCACTTCTTCTTAGATATTTCTATTTTAAAAGTGATGGGAAGGACAGGGCCAATTTAAAGGCAATTTTGCATTTAGTTGTCCTTTCTACATCAATTATCATTATGAGCTTGTAGAGTTGGTTAACTACCTCCAGCGTCGCCTGCCTTTAGTGCATAGGTTGAGTTCAGATTTAAACTTGATTCTTTTTGAAAGCCCTTGCCTATAATGTACCACTATGGAACTAACAACTGACTAGAGAACCTAATGATAAAAATAAAAAGGTACATTATGGACTTGGTCACTCATTAACTTCTGTAGAAACAATCTTAATAAATATATAACAGAAGCTGTCATTAAAAAAGGAATAATTAGTAGGGCATTTAAAATACTGCATAACTATAAGAATCAATCAGACAAGGTTAGAAAGGATTGGGATGCGAGACTGGATAAGCAATTCACAAAGAAGCAATAGGAGGATATATGTATGTATCCCAAATATGCAACAAAATCTAGAAAATTTAGAATTTTTCCTTGCAAATGTTTATAAAGATATTTTTATACCCAAGTAGACTCCAGATAATTTTTCCTCAGATAGATAGCAAACGTTGGAGGTGTGATGGTGAAGAAAGAGATAATTGGGAACATATTTTCTGGGAGCACAATGAGTTGGTGGACTTTAAGGTTTCCTGCAGGATACACTGTCAGAGATGCAGGGTGGGCAGATTGGTGTGACGAGGGAGATAATGCCTCTGATCTATGATACAGAATCAGAATTGCCTAGACATAGTAAGGCCTTGCTGTGTCTAATTATTGTGGCTGCCAAAAAAGCAATTAGTAGAAAATGGAAATCAAAATCTAAACCAACTGTACTAGAAGTGATGAATATAGTAATACAGATAAAACAACTGGAATTGAGATCTTTAGAAAAAGGTAGGAACAAACTACATAGGAAAATGGTAATTGTGGGAACAATACATACAGGATAGTGGTGCTGTGGTAGCGTTGTCGCCTCACAGCAAGATGTTGTCCCATTCGATTCTCAGCTAGAGCATCTTCTGTGTGGAGGCATGCGTGAATGAGCGTGCCTTCGTTGAAGGTTGTGCGTCAGGGCTGGTAACTCGGCACGTAAAAATCCACTACTAGACATTAGCAGACCGGAGTTCCGCTGTGGCAACCCCTAACCGGGATAAGCAGAAAGACACAACAACAACAACAAGGAATGAGGTTTAAAAGAAGGCAGGACTTAAATGAGCTATGTAATGTTTGACTGAAAATGGATTGATTATAAGTGATGTATAATGAAAATGGATCGATTATAAGTGATGTATAATGAAAATGGATTGATTATAAGTGATGTATAATGAAAATGGGTAGATTATAAGTGATATATAATGTTTGCAAATGGCAGTGTGTCAGTATGGTTTGTGATGTAAAATGCTTACAACTAGGCTTGTGTTGGTATTGTTTGTTTTCATTTATATAGATGTATGATTGCTTATATTGTAAATGTCATAAGTGATGGTTTAATAAAGATGTTTCTTGTTTAAAAGAAAGGGTCAGGAACTGAATAATTTATGTAATGTTGCTTAGGTTTTATGATATTTAGCGATATATGTGAAGCATAATGTTTGTTAATTTTAGCTTGTTAACACAGTTTGATTACTTTTAAATAAATGTAAATGTGCCTATGTCACAAGTGATAATTCAATAAAGGTGCTTAAATAAGTAAATAAATAACTGTATAATAAGTTAAAATATCTACACAGGGTTATGGTATACAAGCTTGCTTTAGACCAACAGCTTATAAGTTTAATATCAAAGTTAAGAACCTAAACACAGGAAACATTTGCACATATATACCAAAGTTGCACCTAAGTTTAGATGTTTACATACATAAGGTATATCAGCGGGTTAATTACAATGATAATTACTTCGCACTTCCACAGGCTTCAAATTTTCCCATGGGTGTTGCTTTTGTCTTGTGCAGCACTTGGTGTGAACTTCTTGTACCCTGGCTTGTAAGATGTGAACAGTAATCTGAGGATCAAATGCCTGACTCTGAGAGCTATGAAGGAATGAATATTTATACATTTTTTTTTTTACTTTAGTTAAAAGGATAGACAAGTATGGCATTATGACTGCAAATAAAAAACATTAGTGTAGGAGGATATACATAGTACTCCATCAGCTGGTACAACAAACAGCTTTCCCTATGTTCAACTGAACAAATTTTTATGAGTAAAATGCTTGTATAAACACTACTCATAAAAACCCAAACAACTATTTTTGAAGGGGCAAACCTTACGTAGCCCTACACCCCCTTTACTTAAATAGATTTACACTATTTTTTGCACAACAGTCAGGAAACTGAAAGTTATAATTAAGAGAACATGGGGTCTATATTAAATCATTGAAGACTAAATTCCATCAACAGGTATTCATTGACAGCGAATGTACATTTCAGTGAATGTTAAAACATCGAATAGCCCTAGTTGGCCAACCTCAGCTTAAATTAAGTTAAGTTGTAGATGTGGTTGATTTTCACTACTTATTCAAATATGGAGGGAATTTTTATAGATATCGGCATGTACTGTACAAATTACAAATGGTGTTCATGAAGGGTGTTGTTTTACATTATTTTATGTTTGATAGGGTTATTTTCACATTTACAATGTTGGCTAATGATGGCTATTTGATATTTTGACATTCGCTGAGGTAAACATTTGCTGAAATGTTGCTGTTGATGAATAAGCTGTTCATGGAATTTACTCTTCAATGCTTTAATATAGACCCACAGAACACAGTGGAATTGCATAAAAAGAGATCATAGAAAGAAAAGAAATACTCTAGGCTGCATGTCTGTACAATACAAATGTATGATGGAGATAATACCAATTGCGGTTCACTATGCTCAGCCATTTTTGTCAATGCCCAGTGTCTTCTGCCTTTCTTGTCCTCCAATCATTGACTTTGCTTTATCTGCTAATACTAGATCACAGCTGGAAACTTTTCTGAAGACTATATATACTCCGTAATTTTAGCATCACCTGAAAATGACATGTATCCCAATTAGCAAATTGATGTTTTTTATTTGTGTATGTTACCTCTTAGGGATGTGGAACCACATACAGACGTTTTTATTTTATTTTATCAGCAGTGGGTCTCTGCTTATGTTTGCTGCATATGCATGCTTTCATAATTAGTGTGCAACAGTGTTTATTGTTTTCACTAAAACAAATGAGGGCTTGTATGGTTTATGAGAAAGGTCAGAATGCTAATTTGCCTTATATAAATAAAAATTTCTCATCATTAAATCAACATGTGTCCTGCTCATTTTCATTCTGGCAAATGTAAAAATGGTCAACACCTATAGCTTACAATAAACTTGTACATACTAATTTTTCTCATTGCCACAGCGGTTTTGTTTGCATATACACCTGAAAGTACCTAATTTGCTTTACAATGGATTACCAAGATATTTTCCAGAAAAAAAAAATTGGAATATGTCCATGGATTCAGAGATCAAATACTCGAGTAGAACATACAGCACATACCCAGAGTGTATTTGCAATGAACTAATATTATAAAAAGTAAGAATCATATTTGTCTGGAAGTGATCTTTACTGTCACTGAAATTATGTCACTAATAAACAAAGTCAAGTAAAACAAATAAATAAAATCTTTGTATGGACCATGGCAATATAGCCCAGCCATATTCAGCAGTAAAACATATTTTAATACTTAAGAAAGAAATGTGAGCATTAAGTACAGTATATATAAGACAGCCCACATAAAACTCTCTGAAAATTTTACTAAGAACTGTAAAATAATGAATTGTATGTGACTTCTAATAACATAGGCATTGAATACAGTCCTTTACAACCACAATACAGTGGTAGTATTTCAAGGTTCATAAGAGTCAGTTTGCACTGGGAAGGCCAAATGACTTCTGTTCAGGGTGTAGAATGCAGTGCATATCTAGAATACTAAAGTTTATGGTGTACTATAAATAAAAATAATTGTGTTTTTCTTTTGGAAATAGGCATAGATAATACTGAAAGCAAAAATAAGTTTTTCTAGCTGTGTTTGCATTTTTATTGATGAAATATATTTTCTAAAAATAAGATTAAAACAACCTTGCATACTAACCATCAGTTTATTTTATTAAACTGCAGATTATTTTGTTTTCTCATAATGCCTAATTGGTCATTTTTCATCTTATAGTTCATATAATGTCAGGGGAGAGAGGTAGTCTGATCTAGTACAACACTGACCACTATAGTGATGTTTGTGTACAGCATACTGCCTATATGGCATGCCAGGGGATATATACTAGGTTCTTTCATGTTATCATAAGTAGCAGCCTTTCAGGGGCCAGGAGCAGTAACAATGCAGGGAAGGGGGATGGCAGCAGGTACTTGCACAAATGAATATATACGACAGATGCCATGGGTGGTGACTTGAGCCATTAACCATAGAATCCAGATGGTTGCCAGGATGATACCCTCCCACAACTAAACACATCCTAAGAAAAAGAAAGGTAGATCATGAGATAATTGCTTGTAGATAGTAAGCATGAAATTAAAAAAAACAGACACGTGGCACAGAGTGATGCAGCCTTCATTGCAACTCAGATAACTAGAGATCAGTTAGTGGATTTATGTGCTATAGGAACCAAACAGGAGAGGGTAAGCGAAAATGGTTTCCATCAGGTCAGTAGTTCTGGGGACCAGTGCAGTCTGCTGTATTGTTGCTGTAATACAGACAGACAGGTGAATGATGTACAGCACAAGGACAAAGGATTTGCTTGGTTTCATCAATGCAGTGGAAGGAGAGGTGCAGCTTTCTGAGGAAAGCTTTTGCAGAAACAGACACATCCTGTAAAAGAAGAGAGATACTGGAGGGCTGTCACTCAAGTCAGCATGCAACATCAGCCAGTACCTGTCAACAGCTAGACCATGACCACAAAAAATCCTCTGAAAATTACCTGGGTAACTGCTTTCTCATGGATGAGGAAGAAATTGATCATATAAGGCTGGTTTTGGTTGTTAGCATAGTATTAAAAATAAACTTAACAGACATTTACATATGACAATGCAAGAAACATTGCTAATAGCGTGGCCAGCTAGTATACATTTTTGTAAATTGTGAATGAGGACTTAATATTATGACTGAAGAAAAGTTGATAAAACTACAGTTATTGATAACTTTCAGCTGTAGATTTATGGGATAGGTAAAGGCAAGGAAAGTTATCTGTGACCTATGCAGTACAGATGATTATTTCTGAGTTAAGGACCAATTACAGAAAGTACATTGCTAGTGTTACATAAACTGTGGGAAGGTGCAGACAAACTAAGGAAAGAGGGAGAATAGTGAAGGATTTCAGCAAGAGATCATGAAAACTTTGAGGTAAATAATGGGTAGTGCTTAAGGCTGAACAGATTACAGGGAAAGAACAAATAATTAGAAGGGACATGTCAATAAGTTGTAGTCAACTGACTTTAGTTGTAAATGACAGTACAGCTTTTGTCATAGGAAGCAAAGGATGAGCATGCATACTGTTTGATAGCTTCTATAGTTAGTACAAGTTGGAGTGTCTGGCAATGGTAAGAATAAGGATGGCATGGTCTATGGTGAGTATAAAACCCCATCCCATGCAGAGAGGCTGCCTCATAATATAGAAGGTGTAGACTTTGGTAAGAACTTCTTAACTGTGTGGTTTATTTAGACTGATCTTTGTCATATACTGGAGTAAATATATAAAGAGTGACTGAAGCATAGACTTTCCAGTTACACATGCCATAATTTTGCAAGTAAAGTTAATGCTTAAATAGTTTGCAATGGAATCTGTCATTAGATATAGCAAGATGTTTGCTTTGTGTGGTGTTTACAAATTTAGCAAGCTGGGCAGTCATAGTGAGGTGTTTGCTAAGTATTTTGCTTAGAAATTTAGCAATCTGGACAGAATTTCAGTGTTTCGTACAATATTGTAGCATGCAAAGCACTATGAAGCTATGGTTAGTCTGTTATGATATTAGTGATGAATGTGGTAAAAAGCATTGATTTCAGTATACAACTTTAAGGCTTAGCCATGAAAATTGAGACTGTGCCAAAAAATAAGGTTACTGAAGTAGTTGAAGGAAAACATCCACATCTGGATGTTTCAAGTGACAGCAGGTTATGGAACACCATGTTAAAAGCTTTAGACAAGGCAATGAAAACAAGCTGCAAGAAACCAAGAAATTATCTTAGTACATGTTCATGGAAAATCAATTGATAAATTATACCAAAGCTGTAATTATAATGGGGACAGGAAAGAACGTGTGCTGTTCTTTATGATGTAGTCCCCAACTGGACAGGTGCTACTTTAACTGTCCTGCAGGAGCAGACTACAGCAACTAAACTAAAATTTGAAGAGAAAAAAAGCACTTCTAAAGTTAGAGATTAAACAGACTGGACTATGTCTATGAAGACAGACAAACTAAAATTCTTCAAAAACACAAGCAGTGATGATGCTACTTGTGAAAGAAGTTGAAGATACTTTGAGGAATAGTCAAAACTAAGATGCTGTATGCTTTAATAAAATAGGGTAGAGACCATTGTGACCTGGACAGCTAGATTGGGGACTTTTTTGATCAGATGGTTTAAACTTTCAAAAAAAAACTGCAAAATAAATTACAAATCAAGTATGTGCCAGAATACATGCAATGTGTTTATGTTCTAGTGGTGTCACTCGTCTTGTTTTACAAGTGAAGACGAACAGGCAGGGTCATTTGTTTATATGGTTTAAAACATAGAAACACATCAGGATGGACAGCAGTAGTACAAAATATAAACAAACTGATTAACTGACAGACTACACAGACATACATGCTTACATCTCAACAGCTTACTGTGAAAGCATGTGCTCAGTATGTATACATTTGTGCAAGCGCCTGCAAAGCTTCTTACAGATATACATACATATTGATCTACAAGTGGGATCTACAGGGAAAGCATGAGGGACATAAATACAAACATTGTTTTAGATGAAGAATGTTTATGTAGGCTTGCTCTTCTCTTGAGGACTTAGCCCTCTATATCCTCTGATTTTCAAACTTTAATCACCTAGGCACAATTTGAATATTTGCACCATTCACTTCATTGAAAAGCATACTTGTCAAACTAGTGTCTCTCACGCTATCATCTCATTCCCTGCATGGCTGCCGCACACTCTGTTGTGCATAACACCAGAAAACTGTACTAGTGGTGCTTATGCTATGCAAGATGTCACATGCAGTTTATATGCATTCGATTGCGGTGATTCATCTAAAAAGTTGTATTTTATCTTTGTTATGCATGCTGTGTTGGACTGTTTCACATACAAATCAAGTGAACATTACTACAAACAATTTAAAAAACATTAGCTGTATGTCTGCACAATATCATGAATGTTATCTGCATATACCCATTGTTACCCTGGGACAATACATCTTTCTAATGTTATCCTGGAATCATACACCCTTCATGTCACATACACATAGCACATCTTGTATTCTGCTCTAAGCAAGATACATGTTTCATGTCTGGAATATGAGTACTATCACCTCACTGTAAGTTTATCATGCATCACAGTATATCTGTCATACAAGCTAGTCATGTGAAGGATGGCATCTATCAGATCAAAACAGAATAATATGGTCTGTGTTCCAGATACATAGAGAAATGGGATGAGTCTACAGAGTTCCTTGTTAGGCATTCATTGCACTGGCTATGTGATATTCATTCCATTTGCTTTATTAAAGGCATGATGGCCTGTTGTAACAAAGTGGTCTGGATGGTGTGAGAGGTATTACTGGCTGTTTTCTGAAAGTTACTTGCTGTCTGGCCATACAAAGAAGTCACTGTGCAACAGTGAATAATATGTTGAAACATCATGTGCTAGTTGTCACCATGTATGGCATATTGTGCCAATAACCAGGTCACACTTATCTGTTGACCTTCTCCATCAAATGCACCATTACTGTCACCAGCTCAAAATTTGGCAATGTTTGTGCACCCTGTGGAGCTATGGATGAAGCTGTGGTTTAACTGCAATATCATTTATTCTTTAGAAGACTGGTCTTACAAAACAGGGTCATGAGTTCAAGTCTCATCAGATCTTGCACTTGTACTTCATAGTATCCAGCTCATACATTCAGAAGAACTTGAGAGCCTAGCACAAGAATGAAAAAGTAATAACAAAATAAATAATAATGCTGAAATACTGACAGATAAATTACACAACACTTTTAAAGACCATCATATATGCTTCACATTACTAACAGGAAAAGTCAAAAAAACACTTTCCTTCTTTATTTACTGTATGTATAGCAACTAGAATGTATAACATGAGGTAGAAAAATTAAGGTTTTTAATGACCAGTAGGTTATAACCTTGATAACCAAAGCTATGAACCTATGGCATTGTATACTCTGCTGCACTTAGCATCTGCACTGCCCATGTCTATCAACTAGAATTCTTACAGTTCTTGTATCCTGTAACTGTCTGAAAAAATACTGCCTTTTTTTTTTTTTTAAATTCAACTTTGGTGCAATATCATATAGTTTCAACAAGCAACACTCCCAGGATTCATACTCACTTCTGAATTGAAAATTGAAGAAATAAAGTGCAATTTTCATGTGGTGAACTTTGTGCCCCCCCCCCCACAGAAACCTACCTTACGTTTTAGAGTTTTAGAGTTATGAAAAGGAAGATAGGAGTAACCTAAGAAGAAGTCAAACCAAACAAATAGTATAGGGTACAATATTAGTCAAGCCTATTTTTAATAGTAACTCTCAAGCAACCAGAAACTACAGTTATCCGTCATCTACCAATCACCATGTGTGCTGGTTAACTGAGAGTTTACTGTAATTTAAGCACTTTCATCCATACAAAACTAAACTAAAACAAATCCTACCACACATCTTATATATGCATGTATGGATATATATATATATATATATATATATATATATATATATATATATATATATATATATATGGCGGCCGCGGTGGTGCAGTGATTAGCGTTGCCACCTCACAGCAAGAGGTGCTCCGGTTCGATCCTCGGCTGGCGTGCCTTCTGTATGGAGTCTGCACATCCTCCCTGTGGTCGTGTGGGTTTCCTCCGGGTGCTCCAGTTTCCTCCCACATCCCAAAGACATGCTGTAGGTGGATTGGACACTCTAAATTGGCCCTAGGTGTGAGTGTGTGCATGTGTGTTCCTTCTGTGGAAGGCTGGGTGCCAGGCTAGCAACTTGACACCGCAAAACTCCACTGCCAATCATGTGTGGACAGGTGATCCGCTGTGGCGACCCCTGACCAGGAAAAACTGAAAGAAGAAGAAGATATATCTACACACACACACACACACACACACACACACACAGATATATACATATGTATAAATATGTGTGCGTGGGTATATGTATATGTGTGTGTGTGTGTGTGTGTGTGTGTGTGTGTGTATGTATATATATATATATATATATATATATACATACATATATATATATATATATATATATATATAGATATATATATATATATATATATATATATATATATATATATATATAATGATTCCCTTAAGAATCTCAAACTACTGAAATCCCAAATTTCTGTAGCCTGAGACCAGAAAGGCGAAGGTGCAGAATATCAAAACCCCAGAAGTGCGAAATTTAAAATCCCTAAGTTCAGAGATTTTGAATTAGTGGTTTTGGTGTTGTGGTGTATGAGTGGATGGTTGGAAATGTAGGTAAGTATTTGTGTTGTACAGGTTTTGTGTAGGGACTTTAGTGTGTGTGTGTGTGTGTCTGTGTATTTTGTTAGTGTGATGTGTGCGTGTGAGGGGAATGTAGCTTGTGTAGTGGTGTTTTTATGTGTTTGTCTGTGTAGTTTGACCTCAGAGTTAGTAAATTTAAGTCGGGGGGTGTGGGGGGCAAGCCCCCCAGCTTGTATGTCAGGTAGGTGTTTGTGTATTTGTAGGGAAGTGTATATTTGTGTCTGTGTGTGGTATGTTTTGTATAGAAGTCGCAGTTTTAAATTTTGCAATTCTGTGATTTCAGCATTATGGATTTTCTGCTTCATGGTCGCGAGATACTGAAATTCGAGATTTCAGTATTTTGAGATTATAAAGTGAATTCATATATATATGTATATGGGTCCCCTTCACATGATCGACTTTTCACAAATTCGAAATTCATATGGCCGAGACCATATAATTGAAAAGCCGATCATGGGGAACTGCTATCTCCGTACAGTGCAGAATGGAATTTCCCTCTTTCGCACTGTAGTGCAATCTCAGAGTTGGCATATTTAAGTTACGGGAGGTGTGCAGGGGTCTTGCCCCCCTGCTAACAGTTTTAAGCTAAGTGTTCATTGTGTTTTTTGTGTTAATTTTCCATTGCCGGCTTTCCGAAAGTCAATCATATGGTCTCATAGATATATATATATATATATATATATATATATATATATATATATATATATATATATACAAAAGCACTTACTTTGCACAGTCATATGACACAGTTACATAGATGTCATCAAAATACTTAGAATTTAACCTTAATATCAAAGGCTCTCTAAAAACAAATTAAGCTGTCCAATAATAATTTCATTATAAATGAATAAATATTAAGCATCTACCTTAAAACCATGTCTTGCCAAACATGATGGTTTATAAAGACATTATTATAATTAATATGACACAGATGACATAATTTTATGTATTATGATGTTAAAATAGGATTCAGTAAAAAATTATGTACCTTATATTTTAGCTGCCATGAATTGTAGTACACCTTTCAAAAAAACACTGTTATTCAAACCTGGAAACTTAGCTGTGTTTGATTGCCAAATTAGTCCCTTATATTCTATTTTATTCTCCTGGGATCCACCCCTTGAATTTACCTCAGTTTTTTCCAATATAAAAAAAAAAAAAATCTTTTGAAATGTTTACATTTCACTAAATGTCTATACAAAGCATTATATTAGGTCTTTACTTTTTTATATTATGAACACATTCATAAATGTGTTTTGAAAGTTCTCTCTCCAGTTTGCCACATAAAAGGCATCACTACTTGCAAGATACACTCTATGTACTGTATCACAGTTATAACTACCCAAACAGGAAATTGTCCTCTTTTAAGTAATCAAGAAAATGCATGTTCCAACATTAGTATACATCTCTCAGCCTAGAGTCAAGCTCAACAGGTTCTTCTTTCCCCACAGTGGTAATTGAGATCCTGATTAGGCTTAACATTAAAAATATGGAGGAAAGATTATCTAAAAAAAAAATGATCAACTAAATGATTTCATCAAGAAAGATTTATTGTTTTCCAATTTTACCAATGATCACTAGGAGACTTTTAAGAAAATGTAGCAATATATTATTATGATCAATGAGCATAAGGCAAAGGCATTTTTGAGGGACAAATGTGAGTTATGAAAATAAATATGTTTATCCAAAACCACAAAGTACACTTAGAGATAAGAATATGACACAATCTAGTGAGCGTTACTATGTTAGTGATGGTTTTGGCAGTGTTGATTAGGTAGAAGAGCTTCTGTATAAACTGGAAATGCATTCAGTAAAACAGGATCTGAGTAACCAGGAAAATGTGGATTTCTTAATGACAGATGGCTTGCTATGCTTAGAGAAATTAAATAATTTGGGGAAGAATGTTTAGACGTACTACCAGGGCCAGAAGACATATTTTTCAACCCATGGAGAAGCCAAATGAAGTCTCAGTATTAAAATATGGGATAGAAATGGACTTGTCTTCTACAGAGGATATTTAGAAACAGCATTAGTCATTTAGTATTTACAATTACAGTAATTTTCTATTTTATTATGTTTTACATTTGGCTACCGGGAAAGTCCGACTGGGTACATATCTTTTTCCATGGAGGCCTGGGGAGAAAATCTCCACATGTAACAAACAGTAACACAATATAACATTTAAACAATGAGATAATCATACTGATTACATACTGATTGTATAACAATGATCAATTTCACAATATAACATTTAAATTATAAGAGAGGAATTAGATAAATTAGTCACAGTTTCTAGTTTGAGGAGTTAGCAATCGGGCAGATGTGTTGGTTAAGACAAGTAAGGATATAATTTTGGCATGCAGTTCACATGTATACAACACAGTTTTCATGTATGCAACCATTTACACAAATTATTAAGTTTTTCATCTAAGATAACATAACCAATTTGTTGATTAAGGAGACATATTTTACTTTGTTCATGAAGAGATTTACTTTTGATTCCTATAGGGGGGATAGAATTAGTTGAGACCTTCATTGCATTAAAATTGTATATGTACAAAATGATTTCAGCATTGCTGTTTTACAACAATCCGTGGGTCTACACCCTGGTGGTGATTCAAACCCCAGGTAGTGTTAGGAAGAATAGTGTTTATAATCTACCACTGAATGCTGATGTTTCTATATTTGAACATATGTGTTAACAAGATTTAAAGGAATACAGTAAAAATACATTTAAGTGTAATAATTTATCATCAGAAGAAAGAATTTTTATTCAATCTGTCTAAAAATAACAGTCATATCATGAAACCTGATAAAACAGGTGAAGTAGTTATAGTGGATGTTATGGATTATTTCACAAGAAAGATGTGTGTGTTATTGAATAAGAATACTTATGAACAGATGTCTAGAAATGAAGTTAACATATGTTATGCAAAAATTGATTGTTTTTGTCAATGTTGTATTACTGAATCAAAAGATCTCAAAAGAATTTCTTGAGTTTTTACAAGTCAAATCTCCAGTTATACCAGGTATGTTTGGTATACTGAAAATTCACAAAAATGTATTGAATCCACCTCTATGCCCTATAGTTTCAACAACAGGTTCTAAAATGGAACTGTTGGCTAAATTAGGTAGAAACAGCACTGGAGACAAAAGCAAACTGCACACGGAACTATAGTTTAGTGCTTTTGTTGTTTTTTTTTTTTAACTCTGGAACTTCTTCAGAACAATAAACTTCCTATCAAAAAATGTCACTTCCTAAAATACAATGCCAAAATATTACCATATGATCCATTTAAATATAATAAGAATCACATGAACGTTAATAACTTTACATTTTATTCAAGTTGTCATAAAATGTGGTCCAGGATCGACTTTTTTCTAATTTCAGACGCACTAATGTTTTTTGATCCTTATATATACATACAAGCTCGACATTTGTCGGATCATTCTAGGATCACATTAACTTTTAATAAGGACACTAGTCATAAGATACGCTTTAGAGGTTATAATTGGACATTAAATCCATATCTATTGCATAAAGAAGAGGTAATAAAAGAAGCTCAGGAGTTCTTTAATCAATTACTAGCTAATCTTTCGGAACACCGTCATGTGTCTGACATAGAATGGGCAACTACCAAAGCACAAATTAGAGGAATGTTTCTCCAAAAGGCTACTTATTATAAGAAATTACAAGTGAGAGACATACAAGAATTGGAAACTAAAATTAAATTACTGGATCAGGATCTAATTGGGAATTATAGTAAACAAACTGAAACAGAGTTATTAAAATGTCAGAAGGACCTTTTTTTACTACAAAACAGTAAATTATCATTTTATGAGCAGAAAATGCTGGTAAAATACGCCAATCACATACAGATCCCCTCAAAAGCACTAACACATATTATTAATCAATCGAAAATACCTTCTCAAATCTCTGAAATACACTTTAATAATAAAACATATACCAATACTGAAGATATCATGAGGGTATTTGAACTAATATTTTCACAAGTATATGGTGAACAACAGGAAGTAAATATAAATACGAGTAATAATGATTTTCTGAAGAAAATTATCTTTCCGAAGATTGGTGATGAGCTTCATATGAACTTAATTAAACCAATTTCTTCAGAGGAGATAACTGATGCAATTAAGAAGTTGAAGCCATATAAAGCTCCGGGACCAGATGGATTGACCACAGAATTTTATAAAACTTTTAGTGATATATTGGGAAAAATACTTCCACAGGTATTTAACTATATAACTAACAATAAAATCACTGACCTGCACTTTAATGCTTCGAAAACTATTCTTATACCAAAAGAGAATACTGATTTACATAACTCGGATAATTATAGACCTATTTCACTTTTGAATATAGATATGAAAATTATGACATCGATTTTGGCTAATAGATTGAAGAAGGAATTTACCTGATAATATCAGATGAACAAGCCGGTTTTATAAATGGCAGACAAACTACAGATAATACGTTATCACTTCATACACTGATTTCTTATGCCACTCACAGGAACTGTAATGCATATGCACTCATAATTGATGCACAAAAAGCTTTTGATAGAGTGAACTTAGAATGTTTGTTTGATACTTTAGCATGTTTTAATATAATGCAAGAATTCATTTTAACTTTAAAAAAACTATATAATAATCCTTATACAAATCTAGTTATTAATAGGAATCTCTCAAAAAGAATTCAAATTAAGAATGGTACCCACCAAGGGTGTCCGTTATCTCCTATATTATTCAATTTATATTTGGAACCATTATTTCTACATATCAAACAAAATATTTATCACAATGCTCCAATAATTTATGGTACGAAGATTTCCATGGCTGCTTTTGTGGACAATTTGAATATTTATTGCACAACACCTGTTTCAGATATTAAGAAAATATTAAAAGCTGTGGAAGACTTTGCAAAAATATCTAATTACAAAATAAATTTAAAAAAAAACAAGGTATTCCCATTAAAGACGCCTACACCCTTCTCGCTTTTACCATTGGTAGGGCAGGTAAAATCCGAAGAAAAAATAAAATATTTAGGGGTTGTTTTTTCAACAGATAATAGAGACTTTTATGTAAATAATGTTAAGTTAATTTGGGAACAGATAGTATCTGATTTAAAAAGATGGAATAATCTGAAATTACCAATAATGGCAAAGACCTCAATTATTAAAATGAACATACTCCCCAGAATACTATATACCTTTAGAGCTACTCAAGTTCAAATTTCCAGGAAATTCTTCAAACAACTTCATACAGAATTAGCTAGATTTGTATGGGAACCTAGAAAAGTTAGGATATCTTATGACAAACTGATGACTCGAAAAATAGGGGTTGGAACTACCGAATTTTGAAACATATTATTTAATAATAAACGCTAACAGAATTTTAAGAGTTAACTTTGATAAGATCAATTCGAAATGGGCTCCTAAGTGGTTGATTTTAAATCATAAACATGTTGCTGGTCTGGGTATTAATTGTAAGGCATTACCTTTTTTAAACAAAGATACCCTTAAAATGTACGTATTGATGGAGCATATTAAAATATATATAATATCAGTACAAAGTCTGTATAACTCACTAAATCTTTTACAATATATGATGATTTTTCAACCATTTCACAAAAATCCGAATTTGAAAATTGGTAATCAGTTGATAGACCTTAAGAAATTCCCACTTATAAGTAATTTAACCATATTTGATTTATATCCTTTTCTAGGAATCTCAATACATAACATACTAAGAGAGATGGATCTCCCTAACTCGTATTTAATTATAATAAGACAGTTAAAGGACTTATCAATAAGCTATTTTAGTAATAGGAATTTTAAAATTAAAGAAGAAGATTTAAACATTTGCCTAAACTTATGGCAAACCTTAACACAGGAATGTAAATATATAACAGCATCATATAGTTTGATCAAAGAGGTGAAATACAATAACCAAATACTTTTATCAAAATACTGGAAGGAGAAATTGTTAACGATTGAGGATAGTAAAATAGTGAGAGCAATTAACTTAACCTTAAAATCAGTGTCCCTTCAAAAGTTATTTACTCAGTTGATGATATTTAATAATGCGTATTATACGCGTCTCACTTTACATAAATTTAACTCAAAAAACTCACCCAAATGCCCATATTGTATAGATCAAACGGCTGACCTTTTACACATGTTCTGGAGTTGTAAATGTATTTTTAAACTCTGGAACTCTTTGAAATTTCAACTACAAAAAATGGGATATCAACAGTCTACACTTTCTTGGGAGTTTATGATTCTGCATATTCCACCAACTAATTTGGATAGATCCCAAAGGATCATACTCGTAAATATCTTTTTGTTAATGAAGCTATATATAGCTACAAATTGGCTGAACCCATCCCAGACTTCATGGGAAAATTTCAAGAGTGTAGCGATAAAACATATCTTAGCACATAAATTATTAATTAATGATCATAAGAAAAGTGTAAATAATTCAAAAATATGGGAGCAAATCTTTAACATTGTCTTAGCTTAAGGTTCCATTCCACTTTTCTCCGGGAAGTACAGACTAACTATCGAATTGTCTATAGATAAGTATTATACTGATTCTAGATTTTTATTCTTTTTTTTTTTTTTACTCTCTGTAATATCTATTTAGAAGTGTATAGTTATGTATAATAACTCTATGTAACTGTTGGAAGCATTCATGTATATATTGTAAATAGGTTGTAGTATTGTATTAACTTTTAGAATAAAAAGAAAAATAAAGAATTATTATTGAAAAAAAAAACAATACCAAAATATTACCAAAAAAAAAAAAATATATATATATATATATATATATATATACACACACACACACACACACACACACACACACACACACACACACAAATTTTATATTTATTTGTTTTGGTATTGTATTTTAGGAAGTGACTTTTTTGACAGGATGCTGTTTTATTGGTTAATTAGTATTTGTTGGAGGAATAATTAAACACATATAAAGGGTTTTTTACTACATTTTATTGTTCTGAAGAAGTGGAGTAGCAATAGGGAAAGCATCAACCCCTATTTTTGCTAATACAGTATTGTATATATGGAAAATGCTGTATATTTTTTTGGCTCAAAGTAGAGTGGGTTTATTAAAATGTATGGGCAGTTTTGGTTGACATTTTTATTATATGGTCCAGTCCACAAAATGAAGTAGCTAACTTTGTCCAATATTTAGGTACAACTACTATTTTTTTTTAAAATTCACTTTTCATATGAACTCAGAACTTCTTAATTATTTGGATATATTGGTTTACAAGAACTATGAGAATAAGGGTCTATATTAGTTTGCCAAAATGGCAGTCCAATGAACAACTAATCATCGACCCATAATCAGCGAAAACTGCATCAGCAATTCACTGAATTTACCAAGGGCAATGAAGTAGTTGCCTAAAGCACAACAGACAAACATACAATTAAATCGAACCCACCCAGTTGGGGGGATTCCCTCCAACTATATATACCAACTCCAAGATCGCACTACAGGGGAGAAAATGGCAAAGTTCTGAACTTGTCCATTGTGCTTTGGACAACTATTTCATTGCCCAAAGTGAATTTAGTGAATCGCTGGAGTGATTTTCACTGATTATGGGTTGACGATTAGGTGTTCGCAGGAATGCCATTTCAGCGACCTAATATAGACGCGAGAATAATTGTTTTGAGTCCTGTATTTTTTGCAAATCTACTTTCTCAGACGTATATCTGGATTTTAGTAGATGACACCCCTTCAGACATAACAGGGAAGATGTTAAACAGCAATCTGTGAGGCATTCATATCTCATTTCAGAGGGGAGAATGTTTGAAATTAAATATATCATTATCAAAAATGTGGTTTTAGAGAGGGGATATCCCAAAGGTCTAGTTACTAATATATTACAAGAAGGTAAGAAGGGCAGATATGAAAAAAGATTTTCCCGTTTTAAGGAGTATTACGTAAGGTGGGTGAACGTAATAAGAATCAGAATGATAAAGCAACATCTTTAGTGTTACCTTTTTCAACAGACAGTCATTAGATTAGGACTATTATTAATAAGAATTGGAATGTAAAGTTGAAAAAACAAATGTGGAATCTGTTGCACATATGTCTAGCTGTGGTAAATCTAAGTAGTGCCATTATATTAATGATAGACCATATGTTTCCATGATTACTTGGAAGAGGTCAACTTTCTGTTCGTGTAGTTTTGTCTCAAATGTGATGTCTTTATGTAGACAAATTGGAGAGGCAGCTTTCAAAACACATTCATAAACATGTTTATGATATAAAAAGGAAGGACCTAAATAATGATTTGTATAGACATTCAGAAAATGTAAATATCTCAAGATATTTTTATTTTTTATACTGGAAAAAGTGAGATAAGTTTGAGGGGTGGATTCCATGACTAATACATCTTTTGGCAGTTGCAATTGAGCAGAACTAAATTTCCAGGTTTGATTGATAGGATCTATTAAAAGTGTACTAAAATTGAGGGCAGCTAGAATATAAAGTATATAATTGTATACTAAATCCTATTTTAACATAATCATGTATATGTTTATGTATTTTATTTTTATTTATAATAATGTTTTTTATAAACAAGCTTGGTAAAATATGGTTTTAAGGTGGAAGGTTAATATTTATTCATTTGTATTAAAATTATTATTGGACAGTTTAATTTGGTTTTAGAGGGCCTTTAAGGTTAGGTTCCAAGTGTTTTGATGGTAGCTACATAACTGTGTCATGTGATCATATTAATTAGTTGTGCGATATTTGTATATATATATATATATATATATATATATATATATATATATATATATATATTTATAAACATGTCAATTTGAAATGATTGAACCAATGGCTTTGACATTTCTGAAAGTTTCAAAGGTGTACCTGCTGATATTTACCTGCCTGCTTCCCAGCTCTACGAACATACGCAGTTTAGTACTGCACATCACTTTAATTCACGTTTTTGCAGGTGGGGGGGGAAGCCCCCAGCACCTCCCACACTCCCTGCAAATTTTATATTCCCACTTTGAGATCATACTGCAGTGAGGAAAAGGATAAATTTCCCAATCTGCACTGTACCGCAATCTCTATTTGTAACGTTGACCTCATATTCTATTTACACAAATTCAGAATGGTCATAGGTGATCAGTTATTAAACTGTTGGTAACATGATGAACATATTCCAGTAATCCACCAAGCAATAAAATGAAAAGGCCACTAAAGGTGAGTACTGTAGCAACAAAATAATAATGAACAAAGTAAACAGTGTCACCACCATGACAGAGGGCATAAAACAAAAAGTGTTTAATAAGAACAAACTAATCATAAAAACAGATTAGTAATAAAACAAGATGAGTGCTTTTGGGTGATAACCCTTCTTCAGATCTAATCATTCAGAAAAAGACAAAGTTTTAAAAATTGTCTCGCAGCCAATCGCAGACAACATGTAAATAAATCAGTTAAACAGTATAGTTCAAATAGCTGCAATCTATGACCAAACAAGACTACTTCCTAACAGCATAAAATCACATTCTTATCAATCAGATCATTCCATCACCAATCAGTGCTATGCAAAGGCTCACAAGTCATCGGATGTCCATAACAGCATTGACCAATCAAGGATCACTTGCATACTGTATATTCATAAAATGATTAACCAGTCAGCCCTCACCTTCTCATCACTAATACACTTTGAAATTCTTTCCTTTTATCTGGCAATTCAATTTGCCAACATAAACATAGTTGCATAATTTGTAACAAGTAATATAACTAACCACAGATTTCTACAATCTGCGAATGTTCACAGAAAATGTGATCTAATAGTTCTCGGATGTATAAAGAAAAATTTAGAAGTTGTCCTCCAGTCAATCACAGTTAATGTATAAGTAAATCAGATAATACTGCACTGGTCAAATAACTGTAGTCCATAGCCAATCAAGGCTACTACTTAAACGCAAAGAATCACATTCTTATTGATCAGATAATTGTAATCTATGGCCAATCAGGACTACTTCCAGACCACATAAAGTCAAGTTCCTATTGGTCAGGGCAGATCATTTCATCACCAATCAGTACTGATTGCAACTGGCTGGAGGACAACTTCTCCGTTTTTCTTTATACGTCTGAGAACTATTAAATTGTATGTTCTGCGAACATTCGCAGATTGTAGAAATCTGATGTTAGTTATATGGCTTGTTACCAAGTATGAAACTGTCTTCATGTTGGCAAATTGTACTACCAGATAAAAGGAAAGGATTTCAAAATGTATTAGTGAAGAGCAGGTGGGGGTTGAAATCACACTGTTGACTGGTTCATCATTTTATGAATATGAATATGCAGTATGCAAGTGATCCTTGTTTGATCAATACTGTTGTGGTGATACTGTTTTACTTTATTTTGATATATATATATATATATATATACACACACACACACACACACACACACAATTGTTTTGTATGGAAGAAAGTGCTTAAAACTGTTTATTAAATTCTTTAGCATGGGTTCAGATCATGTGTGTGTTTTTTTTTTAGTTCTTTGCTATTTTACACACATTTGAGTGCTGTTGGTTTGAGATTTTTATCATACAATTTGGATGGTAAGGGTACATACAGCTTGAACAATTAGTACATTTTGTACTCAGATTCAGCAATACTTCTCACTTTACTATTCACTGCAAACTCCTTTATTCTCTATAACATTTGGTTCCAATGATACAGTAAAGATGTGAACGGTACTTCAAAACTGACAAAATTCTTCTGACTACATTTTCAGCTTATCAATGGAACAGTGCAACTTGTATCATTTTTTGGAAATCAGACTGCCTTGGAATAAGTTTCAGGCAACACAACGGGTCCATGCTGAATTCTGCTTGCATCTGATGCAAGCTACATATGGAAGCTCGTGACAGTTTCTAGCAGTAAACAGCTTGTACCTTTGCAAATGCATACCTCCCAACTCTTCAGATATTTGCAGAATGTCCAGATTTTTGCCTCATAGTTTTGGTCTGTTCCTCATAAAATTTGTGTTTTTCTTCTGTCAGATCACTAAGGAGTGAAGTCACTAAATAATTACAGAGTTTCAGACTTCATATCCTTCAGAAAATACATACTACAACTTTGTTATTCTAGCAACTTTTATTTAAGTTTATGAATAATATTTAAAATCCATGCCTATATTTGGACCTTTGACCTCCCATTATTTTTGACTTTGTCCAGATTTCTTGAGCTAAATGTTTGATAGGTATGTGCAGATGCAGTGCACCCAAGTTGTTGAAAAACATTTGCAAATCCTGCCATTTATGTGCCATTGCATCAACATTCTTGTAAATAAGAAAACTTCATTCTTCTCAATAATTAACACGCAGAGAAGCTTTCTTACAAACAATAGTCAATTATAATAATGATATGCTTTTTCAATATGATTTTGATAATTAGCTTGACCAGTTTACTATCACATATTCGATTGTCATTTAGATGATCGAATATGTGCGAAAATCATTTTCCCGAACTGAGAGTTCGATCACCACAATGTCGAAGCTGACATGAGTGAACAGCCACTATTGTCAGCTTCAACACTGCAGTGCAGATCGCACTATAGTGGGGATCGGGAAATGTACCCTACCCTCACTGTAGTGTGATCTCGGAGTTTGTATATATAAGTATGGGGGGTGTGGGGGGTGCAGGGGGGTTTGCCCCTGCAAACGTTATTGTTAGTTGTGGGTGGATGTGAACATTTCAGCAAAGTCGATATTTGACATTGCTGTGCTCCGTTCAATATTTCAGTTGCTCAGTGTTTTGATTTCCGACAATATTTGTCGGAAATTGTTGTGTTTGTCTAAATGATGTTCACAAATATGATAGTAAACCAGCTTGACCATTAACTTCTGAGGATAAGCTTTTATTACACTATCTATACAATATAATACTTAAAACTCTAAATTATGCTGTTCACAGAAATATAAATGAGTATTGAGAATTATAGTAGCAAGAAATCAGTACAAAAGGGATCACGTGTTATTTTTTGTTTTATGGTCTTACTAATCATTGTTCTTTGTGCTGCTGCTTGCCTCAACATTGAACACATTGCCCTTTTTGTGTTAACATTTCTTTTATGTTCCCTTTTGTCACTTTCTGGATAAATAGTGTGCCAGTTGCACAGTAGATGTCCTCAATCCCTGCACCATCATTGTTTAGTTTAGGAGCACATTGCAGTGCTGTCTTCCTGATGGCACCATAAATTAAACCATATAGATGTGCTCATATTACTCACAGAAATACTGAACAACCAACAAACTGTGCTATTTCTGAACATGTACCTTACACTAAAACTCTCTTCTTTTAACATGTTTGTTCCAAACAATATTTACACATTCTAGACAAAAAAAAAAAAAAAAGATCTGTACTAACAGATGAAATAAATGTTTATGGAAGTTAATCCATTTTAAGAGTATACTCTTGAATATATAAACATACAAAGCATCAAAATAAGCAACATATGCACTAATTACAGAGATAATCCATGTATTACAAAAATGAACATAATTATTCTATAAAGAAAGATTACTTGTAAGAAAACAGATCTAATCATTTTGTTGCTTACTGCATGCTGTTGTGTTATTAATATGCATAACATTTGCATAAAAATATTAAGCATTTTTTCAAGAATAATAAAATGAAGTTTATGTGCAGAAATTCATCTTGAAGCTGTATGTATCTGTGTGCATAAAACAGACTGCTAAATTTAATGTGAAAGGACACTGCAGCTATCTGTTTATAAAGAGCAAGCAAAAGGTTTTGTTAAGACACTGCCACCAACTGGTGAAAGAAATGACATGAGAAAAGCAACTGTTAAGTGTGCTTTGAGGAGCACAAATCATGCCTTCTTTGAAGGGCAAAGCATTGTTTGTTTTGTATTGTAAGCAACCACAGATACCCATAGTTTGTTTTCAGACAAAGACAGCTATATTGATTTTGTAGCCATTAAAAGCAGTAGTTTGCAAGCTATGAGAGGGACCTGGTTTGGCAAACTAATGCAAACAACACTATGTAGTATAAAGAGCTGAGCTGAGTTCTTCTAGACAACGATGCCTTGTTTCTATGCAGGAAATGAGCTGACACATCTTTCTCTTTCCTTATAGATACATTAATTATTTTTTATAATTTGATAATATAAGTACATGTGAAGGCAATTTATTGAACTTCATCTTTTTCTGAATATGTCCAGTAAATAAATCCCTGTAGAGTAACAGCAGGCAAGAAATAGCTGGTGCTCTGAAAATTAGCATCTTTCCTCTGCATAAATGATTGGATGCAGGAAAGCTTATTATTTGTGTTATGTATAAACCTACAAATTATAACCCAGCAGTGAAAACGTATTAATTATAAAGCTACTGAATTTTCCCCTGGTTAAATAACAAATGGTAGGAGAAGTCGCTACCTTCAGACATGAGCTTCAAGCTGATGGTAAAGGATGTGCTACATAAAAAGTGTCAGGTAAACATGACTGTCTTTTCTGACAAGTAAGCCTTTTTTTTCAAAATGTAAATGCTTTCCTGTCCATAAAGCCAACATAGCTGAACCATCTGTTTAATTTGAATGACATTTAAAGATATGTGCAGGTGAGCTTTAAACAGATTGGCTTGTACTATATAGTCACATGCTCTGAATGTCTTTATTTTTGTAACTTCTTGCTTTCTGGCCTGTGTCTTGTGGACAAGAGCCCTTATTGGATCAGCCCATTATGTGGTTAACAAACAATAAAATAATGCACACCCAAAATTCTTATATCCTCAGGATTAGATGTAAAAGTAATAGATATACACACTTAAATTGTTTATGTTTTGGGGATTTAAGAGTGATTTTTTTTGTATTATCTTATCTTGGTTATAATTAAATTAGTAATACTTGAATAACTTGAAGAAGCAAGCTACTCATCAGTGATATGCAGGTCTAGACTTCTGTGCCATGGAATCCATTCATAGAACGGGGATGCTGTAATCTTTGCCTGTGATCTGTACCTGCCAAGTGATGCAATGTTTCACAGCCAGTTCTTGGCATGTAATTAGATACCTTTCTTCACCACAATTCCATTTCATTAACCTTACCCTTCTTTTCATTCCTGGCTGTATGACTTTTGCTTTCTACGTGTCACAGATACTAGAGAAACAACTAATTCCGGCACTGTATTGCAAATTATGTGTCTGTGAAACTTGCTCTGCCCTATTAATAGAAATGCAACTCACTTGTAGCATAAACCTAGAGTTCATTTATATGTTGTTTTACAGTTACTTTAAGAGTGTTCGTCACAGAAAATGACATTTTAATGCCTGAATTAGTACATCACATGTAGAAACTTATTTAACATAACTATTAACTTGAATGCCTAGTAAATAGCAAGTAAGTGTGTGTGTGTGTGTGTGTGTGTGTGTGTGTGTGTGTGTGTGTGTGTGTGTGTGTGTGAGCATGCACATGTATACACATGCATATGCCCAGCCATCCAATTTCCTATACCCTGCTTTATTTTACATGGTCATGAAGATACTAGATCCTATCTTGACAGACATTTGCAAGGGTTAGCAGCTCATTTTGAATAAATAGCTCAGAAGACTGCCAATCCACCTATTGCATGCCTTAAAGAGGTGTGAGAAAACTGGAGTGCCAAAAGCAAACTGAAATACACATATAGGAAAGGCAAGCAGAATCAGCACAGAAAGTCATTTACAGTGAGGCCAGAATGTGATAATGTATGAATGTTATGCTGCTGTCTCTTCTCTCTTTGTTGTCTGTCTGCGTCTCTCTCTCTCTCTCTCTATATATATATATATATATATATATATATATATATATATATATATATATGTATATATAGATAGATATATAGGGCCTATCTCAGAACATCAAAGTATTAAAACTTCAAATGTTCTGATATCGAACACTATTCAGCAAACGCTAAGAATAGCGAAGCTGCAGAACAGCGAATTCATTCCTCGGGAAAGAATTCAGTTGGCCATTTCTGTGGCTTCGCTATTCTTAGCACTGTGGTGGAAAGTTACGGGTTGGTTTCAGGTAAGTGTACGATTGTTTGTACGTTAGGGTTAGGGGCGGGTTAAGTGAGTTAGGGTTAGGGCGTGGGTTAGGCGTGTGTGCGATAGTGACAGACTTTAGGGTTAGGGATGGTTTAAGTGAGTTAGGGTTAGGGTGCAGGTTAGGTGAGTGTGCGACAGTGACGGACCTTAGGGTTAGGGTTTGGGTTAAAGTAAGTGGGTAGATAGTAGTGTACGTTTAGTTTATTGTAGCATTAGATGTAGGAATTTAAGTGTGTGTGTGTGGTTGCTGTTTGTTTGATGTGCTTGTGTTGTGTGTATGTGTTTCGGAACAGTGAACCTTTTCCATGGGAAAAAATTTGCTGTTCTAAATGTTTGATATTTTCATTTTTAGATGTTTTGGGGCTGATGAAATAGTGTTCGCTATTTTCATCTTTCGATAACGTGATATAAACGCTATATATATATATATATATATATATATACATATATACATATATATATGTGCATATGTGTGTGTGTGTGTGTGTGTGTGTGTGTGTGTGTGTGTGTGAGCAGAGCCAGATTCAGCACTAGGTGACCTAAGCAATCACTTAGGGCCTGCAGACTAGGAAGGGCCCACTGGCTGGGGGGCTGCCACAACATTTATTTTTTAATTAAAAAATAAATTGCACATCTTCTTTAAGGGAGTGAAGAATGCCCTGTGCCTCCCTGTGTCCATCAACATACACACCTGCTGACATCCTTTAAACACACAAGACATTCCTGCTTCTTCTTTTCTATGTCTGTGTATGGAATTTAAACCTGCTCGCTTCTTTTGTCCAGGGATTAAAGTGAACCATCAGTAAAGAAAGTGTGTATGTATGTGTGTGTGTGTGTGTGTGTGTGTGATGCTCTACTTAGGGATGGCAGTTTAGTTAATTGCTCAGGATCAAACACTGTACCTTAGTTACATGAGACAAGAGCCTAAATCCTCTACACCAACTACCAGAATACTCAAAAATGAGTTTCAGTGCATTTTTTAGGAATTGTGAGCTTCACTGCATTTTTAAGGAATTGTAAGCTTCAAGTGAAGAGAAGTTTACTGCTCATGCTAAGTCTGTTTTCAATGTGCAACTGTTTTGTTTTGCAAATGGTCATCACTATTTGTGCTTTATCATTTGAAAGCAGTGTTAGTAGCATAATGGATAACATACTTGCTTTTTTTTTTTCAATAATAAATCTTTATTATTTTTAACTTCTTCATTCAGATTTAAACAGAAAAGAGAAAAAAACAGAAATAATTTCTACACACTATCTAACAAACATTAAAATACAATATACAATATTTACATAAATGCTTTCACCATTTGAGTAAGATATCCACACAGTTCCCATCTAAATCTATTTCCATACAATTTTTAAGGTTGTTCTAAAAGTATTACTTTCTGGTTTAAAGTAAAGTAATAGTGAGATATCCTGATTTCACTAGTTTACACTAATATAATGTTAAAAATTTGTTCCCAGATCTTTAGGTTATTTGGACGTTTATTTTGGTTACTGATAACATGTTTATGAGCTAATATATGTCTTATCGCTAAGATCCTGAAATTCTCCCAAGAAGTTTGCATTGGGTTCAACCAGTTTGTAGCTATATAGAGCTTCATCAATAAGAAAATATTAATAAGTACAATCACCTGGGATCTAGGTATATTATTTGGAGGCATGTGTAATATTGTAAATTCCCAAGATAACGTTGAATTCTGATATCCTATCTTCTACCCATATCTGAATTATCTTCTACCCATATCTGAATTATTCTGCGCACGATCTAAGGCAAGAAATGAGTCTTCCTAAAACATATTTAGTTATACTGAGACAGATTAAAGAATTAGCTAGTGGTTACTTTACATAATTATCAGTGGATCAAGAGGTATTAATGAAATGCTCCTTGCTATGGCAAGCTTTATTACAAATGACCAAATATATAACATCTACTTATAAATTGATAAAAGATATCAAATTTCATAATGACCTTCTCATATTGAAATATTGGAAAGAAAAACTACCTTTGGTTGAAGATAGTAAATTCATAAATGCAATTAAATTAACAAAAAAATCAATTTCCCTTCAGAAGTTAACCTTTACTCAACTTATGATATATAATAATGCATACTATACACGCCTTAGCTTGTATAAATTCAATTCCAAGAATTCCCCCAAATGTCCATATTGTAAAGACGAAGTGGCGGACCTCCTGGATAACATACTTGCTTTTGATGCAGAAGGCTGTGGGTTCTACTTCCACACCATGTAGATGAATTGCTGATACTGTGTCTTACTTTGGGAGTGCTGCAGCCCTGAGTGTGTCCTCTGTTGGATGAAATGGCTAGTGCGTACGAACCTGTTTGCTTGCCATCCATTCCCTATTGCAATATTACCAGCTTACCATTTTTTAATGTAGCATAGGCAATTTATTCTTCAAGGGCAGAAGGTACTGAATTTGTAGATAAAACACTAAACTATAAAGTTCTTTGCTTGCAGCAATCTATTCATTAGTTACAGATCTCTTTAATGTGGAATTATTCAGATGACTTTTACTTCTACAGAGACTGTACATATTGATGGATATTGGTGAATTGCAATGACAGAAGTCCGAGTGGCCTTTTATGGTTGGAATGTTCTAAAATGTCAATTTTGTCATTATTGGTTTATACGTTATGTTTCTTTGCTTATTGGAAAAATATTCAAAACTACAAATTTAAAACACAGTTTAACAAGTGGTGCTGTATTGTACAAAGAATATACTTAAATACATTTAGGACAGTGACTCAAAGAGTACATGCATGTATGCATGGTCCTAAAAATGTGTGCACGGGACTTATGGTTTGAAAATACCCCAAAGTTAAACTTGATCCACTACTGTCCATATGCATTTTCTTTGAATGTGCATTTCAATGCCATTTCAATGAATGTGAATTTCAAGGGCAGAGATGTTTACTGTTAATGCTAAGTCTGTTTTCATTGTGAGACTATTTTGCTTTGTTTTGCAAATGTCTACCAGTGCTTGTGCTACAAAATTTTAAATAAAAGTTTTAAATGAAAAGCAAATATCTGTAATCATTGTAAAAGAAGATAATAGCATGCACATTGACAGCTTTGAACAGTGTTTATGGTAATTGGGGAGAAATAGCCAAGTAACAGAACATTGGAACTGCTGTGCTATGTGTGGGGATGCCCAGTCCATTACCCTGACTAGGGCCCCATTTGATCATGGTCCAGTTCTGTATTAGTGTGTGTGTGTGTGTGTGTGTGTGTGTGTGTGTGTGTGTGATTGTGCACATATGTGCATTATATATATATATATATATATATATATATATCTATATATATATATATATATATAGTTTATCTACTATTAGTCAAGTGTAGGTAAAATTGTCTTCTGTATTGGAAGACAATGCAAATGGTCGACAGTTGTATGATAATGGAAAATCCTCATGGTTGAGAAATATGCTCTTTCTCCAAGGATTGTGTTATATTGGAGTTAGTAATTATAATTAGCACAGGTGTGGGGGGTACAGCACTTACACTTACATGGGAGCATTGGTGTGTGGGGGGGCTTGCCACCCTGTGGAAAACAATTTTTTTTAAATTCTGCATGTTCTGAGGAGTAATGTCATGGATGACAGAACCTTTTCAAGCTGTGCTTTTTGATGTTAGTGTGTTAACATTAGTCATGTTCATGTAATGCCAACTTGATAAATGCCACTAGTTCCATATAATATATCTTGTTTCCTTCATTTTAGTAAACTGGAATTAATATCATTGCACTTGGGTCACCAAAACAGAAGGTCAACTGTTGTGCATGACTACTACAGTACCGGGACAGGGGAATATTCCCTTTCCCCAATATTGTGCAGTACTGTACCATTTTGGAGTTAGAATGTGTAAACTAAAATCATGGACTGCCCAATCTGCTTAAACTAAACCAACTCTCTGAGCATTCAAAATAATATCATCCCCAGAAAAAACTCCCTCGCTGACCAAAAATTCCCCTACACCAACCAAAGTAAGTAGCCTAACATCTCAAAAAGATTCATTAACCATCAAATCATCTAATATGGGCGCAAGCATGCTCTTTATGCTTACTCCAACTCCATTGGAAAGCAATCCCCTTCAACAACCAACAACTCAGGCTCATGAGACCTCACCCAATCAATCTAAAACTAATTCTTTCTGTCTCAGTGGCTGGCTATGCCCCATATAACCACTCCCCTGACCATTAGTATCCATTATTATCTAACAATTCCTTCTTCCTTTCTTATTCAAATCCTTTATATCTTCTCTCCCATCTATCTATCTCAACAATGTCACCACAACAACGCAGACTAACAGCTTGTTATTGTAGATTTAGATGTTATTACTGTTTTATTTTTATTTTAATTTATTTTTATGTTAATTTAAAATTTTATAATATGTATAACTTCTCCCTTACCGAAAAAGGACATGTATCCAGCTAAACATATATATTTGTTCCTAAATACATTTTGTTATAAATGAATACTTGTTTTGTATCACCTGTAAATGTATAGCTACAAGAAAGTTAATATTATAGACATGTATTCATGAATTCAGCTTGAATGGATGTATTCTTTGCATTTAATTGTTTTAAATGGATAGCTAGTTGCAGTAACAGATACCATATGATTACTTCATGTCACTTGGTGCTATCAAGGGCTGCTGAGTTAACACACAGCGATACTTTTTGTGCTCTACATCTATACATTTTGAATGAAATTACTGTTAAGCAGCAATTTACTACAGATACTTCCTACATTAAGATGCTTATTCTCCAAATCTAAGAATTCTCTCTAGGAAAATATTGGAGAAGCAGACATCTTGATTGCATTCTCTTCTAAAACAGCATATTAGCAAAAAGCCAAGCTCAGGCCATTCTGATTACTGGCCACACAGCGTTTCATTCCGGACAGGTCTTTACAAAGGAATTTACTGGGGTCAATAATAAAATCCTTAACAAGAAAATTGTAACCTGTAATAAATGAAATAAACACATAATAAAATCAGTAATATTGTTGTGGGAAACACTGTGTTTGCCATGGATAGAACTCATATTATGATGTCAATGAGACTACATTCCGAAATCTGTACCAAGAAATATTAATCTATAATTGTGTAATTACCCTTATGAAAGCCAGTATGCTACACTAAAATAAAACAACTGTGCAGATTAGAACAGTCATTGCAGCCATATACGAGATCATCTACACAGCGACTGCTCTCTTTAAGGAGGCAGCCATATATGAGATCATCTACACAGCGATTGCTCTCTTTAAGGAGTGCAACAGTGAGGAAGGCATTGCTATGAGGTAATGGACTGTGATGGGAGGTAAAGCATCCCAAGGCATAGTCAGAGGCACTTAATGTACAGATGTGGTTCATTACCTCATGTTAATGTCCTGCATTAAAATGATGTAAAGCTGTTATTTATTCAGAATGTGCATTTTAAATGAATTTAGACAAATCAACATACTTCTTTCATAATGTTCTCAACACACAGGTTAAATTTATCTTATTTCTACAAATAAATCTAATATTATGATTTCTTGTTTGTTGCACTGAAATTATTTCAAATAACTCTAAAATCTACACAGTTGAAATAAAACAGTTCATCAAACAGATGTGATTGTAAGATATTTGGAATGGATTCTATGTGTTTGAGTGGCATTACTGTTATGCATGTGGGAAGTATTATATGTTTTGCCAGGCTTTGACAGTTTGCACAAGTATTTCAGCTCTTTTATTTAAGGTAATTCTATTCCAATGGATTCCATCTGACAGAACAGTCAGTGTTTCCTTAAAATAGTTTATCATGATTTACTCAGCATTTAGTGGTAGAACCCTTTGCACAAGCCATTGTTATCTGGGGCAGACAGTTATCCTTGACACAAATCCTTAAAGTAGGATGCCTGGTGATATACTATTCCTCCCAAATCCCTAGAAATAGACCCAATAATGCTTCCAAATCATTTATATAGGGAATCCACATACACCATTCTGTTCTGTTAGTTTCACTTACGCCAGCAGCAAACCAAGCAGCCAGAAATGCAAAAGGCTGAGGTTGCATTACATCAGTAAGTGATCAAACCTCCAGGTGTTTCACAGGTGCCTCAAGCTGCAGCATAATGGCTACTGGAATATAGACTTTTTTTTAATCTAATGTGTAACAGCATGTGATGCTCATTATTATAACATGACAACTAGTAATGAAATCTTGTACAGTTACAGTATAAATCACTCAATTATTCATCAGACTCATTCTTTCACAAAATACATTTAAATGAGTCGACATGCTAGGGTTATCTTTTTACTACTAAACAGAAGATACTTTCCGAAATAGCACTTATAAATCAAGCAACATAAAAGAGAAAGGTTACCAAATATGTAATATAATCAGTGAGTGTAGGTACATCCGGTGATGGGTTGATAATACACAGGGTTAGTTCTTCTGCTTACAGTCCTCTAAGTACTTGGATAGGTTATAGCTCTCCCATGACCTTGAAATGAATTAATGTGATAAGAACTAATTTATTTATTTTCTTTTCAAAAACATTGAGCAGAGTAGCTTCTGATGACTGCAAGCTATGTTACTTTCTGTGTTTTTAATAGTCTACTAAAGAAAATACTGACTACAGGCTGATTCTTTATCAGTGTTGTTTTTACACTCCTTTAGTCATGGATTCATATTTCTAAAGCTTCTGACTGCTACACAAAGCTATAAAGATGACCACAGTATGTCATTTTAGTGCTGAAGTGAGACAGAAAAACAACTTCATTAGTGCTGCTGTTTCTGACTAAAACTTGCACAAGTCACTACCTGGATTTTTATTATTATTTATTTTATTTATCTTATTAGAAATTTGTTGACTGGGAAAGTCCAACTGGGCTAATGCCCTTCCTTTTTCAGTGGAGGCCCAGGAAGAAAAGCTCCACAGAAGTAACATAATTACATTGTTATAATTCATAAGCTCCACAATAAAAAAATGCAAATTTACAATTCAAATAGTTCAGAGAAGCAAAAATATCTAGAAAGTGTGTCAGGGTGGGTACATTCATGTGATTCATTGTGACTGATTTCATCAGAGTAAGATATTCACTTACTGTTAGTCTGTATTCAAGCTTCCCTTTATGTTTGAATACAGACCAGTGACCTCTATTGCAAATAGTTTAAGTCAGTTTAAAAACAAGTACAAATACTTGCTTAGATAACAGGAGGATTTACACGGCACTGATACTGTTGTTCCCTTAGTAGGATGACAGAGTAATTATGTGAATGGTCATGTAAAATTGCTGTCATACAAGGTGACAGATTAAAAGCTATACATGGATTTACCCATTTGGTAAAATCGTATGATAGGTAAGCCATTAGCTCCTTAGCAAGACTTGATAAACTATGGCAATGTCTACTATTAAAGAGACAGACTCTCTCATTTTGAGTGCAGAACATTTCATTTTACAGCTACTGGATATACAAATACATTAAGATGATAAGAATTATTCTATCTCTGCATGCTAGAAGTCCTGTAGAATCGACCCAAGTGATCTGTGTTAAAAATGTGGCACTGCACAATGAGGATGTGATTCATAAAGGTGGTATGCACTGAATATGTCCGTTTCTCCCCTTGTAAGAATGGCATTTGAAAAAGACTTAAGCTTGGTATTATGTGTGTGGGTGAGTTATACAAATGTTGTGCTGATACCTACGAGTAAGTCAGAGACAGGGCTTTTAGTACACTGAGTAAGTGAGTTACTCGGTAACAATTTGAAAAGTTGGGACATGTTAGAATGAGCCCCAAAATGTGGAGAAACGGTTAAAAAAATGGACTTGTATATACCAAGTATGAAATGCCATTTGTCAGAATATTCTCTTTTCTCTAAGGTATGGTAATGACAGAGTTGGTATATGTAAATTTGGGGTGCGTGGGGGCTTCCCCCCATATAGGGTGGGGCAAGGGGGGGCTTACCCCCCTTCAAAAATAAGTTTTAAGTAGAAGAGTGATTTTTTTAGATTTGCTTTTCTCCTGTCATTTTGGTGCTTTTTTAAAACAGTTTTATGGCACTTTGAGTGCCAACATTTCAATAGTGAGCCAAGTTACTCTAGTGTAATGGTAATACATGAGTGACTCAAAGAGAAGGTGTGGCCCTCCATGCAGATGTGAGAGTAATGCTAATAAGTATTTCTGATTCAGAGGCAAGGTTCTTAGTACATCATGTATAAATGAGCTAAACTAATTTAACATTGATACATGTGCAAATTCACAGGTAGGACTCTTGATAAATACTGCAATTCTGATAGGTAGCAACTGTTAAAAGACAGGGGCATTTAACTGTTATTTCACTTTACACAATATTACAGCAACTGCATATAAATATGAAGGATGTGCCAGAGCCATTAAAGACAATGTGAGCAACCACACAATTTACAGAAAAAAAAACATTGTATTATGTGTTAGTGTTGTGTAGATTGAGTCATACAGAGAGTAACTACTCCTGAAAAAGCTGGATAACTAATGGATTAGGTAGCTGATTACAGTGGAATAAAGAAAAAAGAATGGGTATAGTATGGGAAACAAAGCGAGGTTTTAGAAAGTTAGCAGATATGCCCCCCCCCCCCCCCATAAACAAGGCTATAATTATGCTTAAAGCTGCATAAATTAGGAGATCAGGAAGCAAGAGAGAGAAAGGTTGCAACAACCACCAGGTACTGTCTCAGAATCAGCTAATAAAGATTAACAGGTTAAAATCATGGGCAGGTGCATTCTGAAAGAGGTATTACTAGGCCTGTGCTCCACATTTGTGCCATTAAAAAAATGCACATCTACCATGGTAGGCACATAGCAAACACAGACAGAAATGTAACAGTTTACATCTACCCAGTGAAATGTTCTAAAGATGTTCACTTTAATAGTAAACACAGACTTGTCCTGAAATCTGCATCTACTGTTCTGAGCCAATACTTTGCTAGAGACAAGGTACTGCAGACCTTATTGAGGAAGGGATGACCAGCAGTCAAATGTTAGCTTTTCTTCCTTGGATAGAAGCAATGGTCTTATCTTTCCACAGCAGCATTTTGTGCCGTGATCTGGATAAATAAGGGTAGTAATAATACCAAAACTGCCACACTTCAGAATTAAAGATCTAACTCAGAATAATGAATAACTGAATATGGTTTTTAAATCTGTAAGGTCCTACTAGTTGATTCTGGGACTCTGTTGTATGGCAGCTGCTATTCCTCTCTCTCTCTCTCTCTTTGTGCTCCTTGGCTTATTCGTAACCTTAAAAAAACACTTCTAAAATTAATAGGTTCATATACATGGCTGATGTTCATATCTGATATATTTTTCAATACTGCTTTATTCTCCTAGTCCTTACATTTGCTTTCTTTACTAGTGTAAACTGTATGGTCAGCAGTGACAGCAGCATTTTTTGTGTAGCTTCCTTTGCGCTATTAAGAAACACGGTTTACTATATATGTATATTTGTACCTGTAAAATCTTTTGTGAGCCTATGCATATCACTGACACCTATCTGCATATATAATCTATGAAATGCAACAATGCAGCATGCAACAGATGGTTACGCAGAGTCCAGAGACAACATACAATACGTAAGGCCTGTGCACAGGTAGATTCAGGGAACAAGTCAGAGCAGACTTCAGTAGTAGTAGTGCACATGGGCCACAAATGTTGTATCTTACTGCATGCACTACACTGCATATTATGGTTGTCTGCAGGGCTTGTAGTAAACCCCAATTACACAGGTGCACTAGCAGAGGTGAGTCCATGCTACTGCTATCCGGCCAGAACCTATGATCCCCGGCTACCACTGCAACACACACACACACACAACAAGATTTATGTTCTGTCCTGTCTACCGTATGCAGCCATCAATACTAGAGTAACACCACACTCCCCGAATCACTGTCACTCGCACTGGTTAGATGAGCTCCATTAGTGCTGAACTGCCCTATGACACAGCACAGTTCAGTACCATTGTGACAGCAGTCAGTGTACGAAGGTCATGTAATATTTAAATAAGCAGTGCATTTGTCATAAACTGCCCATCAATTAGAATTATATCATATAACACTGGAGGAAAGGAAGCTTCTCTTCATATCCAGTGTTGCATAATCTTTTATTAGTGTTTTTAGAGATGCAGGGGGTGTCAGGATAAATAATCATTACTTCTGAAATGTTATGTTTGAGCCATTGAAGTATGACATTGGAAAGGTAGCTCAAAGCTTAAACACAGATTTCACAGTTCTGTCTTGCTAAGACATTTCTGTCTTGACAATTATTTTCATTAATTTATGTGGCTGATGCAGATTTTACACTAGAAACAGCTGAAAATGAAACACCTCCATGGCACAGAGTTAATAAGTTTTGACTATGACCCGGATGGTCTTAGTTTGATTAGTAGCTTTCACACCTTGAGTAGCATCTTACCCTCACCAAGAATGATGCCACAATATGAAGACAAGATGATCAATTTCAACAATTGGTTAAGTATTGGTGTCATTCAAAGGGGATCCAATGCCTGTCAGCCTGGGATGACATGCTTGACAAGCCATGATGCTTTGCTAGGGACGGCTTGCACCTGTCACCCCTGGGCTTTCGGATATTGGCAAAGGCTCTTGCTACCCCCATAGTGCCTTTTTTAGGCAAGGCTCAAAAGACAAACCCACCTCCATAGGTATCACAAGGGATAAGAAACTAAGAGTAATGCTACTCAATGCCAGAAGTCTAAACCTCAAGATGCACGCACTCAAAACTCTCCTTAGCATGGAGAACATCGATATCTGTGCAGTAACAGAAACCTGGTTCAAGGCTCCCGAGAGCACCCCAGCACTACCAGGTTATACCTCATACCATGCTTTTTGGCCCCAAAACTTGGACCAAACCACAAAAGGAGGGGGAGTATCAATATTCGTCAAAGATACCCACACCTCCAGGTTGGTGGCACAGCATGAAGCATCAGAGACTATCCATGTGCAACTAACAGTGGGTAAAACTGCCTTCCAGTTTATAGCCTGCTACAGACCACCCTCCCAAACCCAGGAACCCCACTCAGCCTTCCTGAGAACACTGGAAAATATGAAGGTCTCTCCAAACACCATTATATTGGGCGACTTCAACTACCCAAACATAGACTGGGAGCATTACTCTAGCTCCAACATCCTAGCCCAAAGGTTCCTAGAATTTATAAACTCAAATGCTATGGAACAACTTGTTACCACTCCCACAAGAGGGGAAAACATACTGGACCTGACCATCACCAACATGGGGACTCTATGCTCCAGACCAGAAGTGTATCCCTCACTGGTAAGATCAGACCATAAACTAATCTCATTGGATATTCACATCCCAACCCCATCCCCTGCCCAGAAAACCACAGTGAAAAACCTCTAAAGCAAATTTCACACTCCTCAAAACCGAGGTGGAATCCTTCAAAGCCCCCGGGTCTGTGGAAAATACAGCCCAGACTGCAGAATCCTTTATAAACGCATCCTATGAACACCTTCAGGAATGCATGGATCATGCAATCCCAAATAAAACCAAGACCCAATCCTCCAAAGGCAGACGTCCTGTCTGGTGGAACCCAGTCATAAACAAACTATACAATAGAAGGAGGAAGCTACTACATGATAGAGCAAAATCCCAAAAAGGGAAGGCATCTCTGATCAGTATTAGCAAAAAACTACGGGCACTCATAAAATCGTCTAAGGCCAGCTTCAAGAGAAAAATTTCACAGGACACTAAGGATAATCACAAGGCTTTCTTTAGTTACGTTAGGAACCTGGGTGGGAATTCCCAGATATGCTCAGAATTAGTCCAAAATGACAAAAAATACACCAAACCCACAGACATTGCCAACATCCTAGCTGACAGGTTCAGCGCAAACTTCTCCCCACCAAAAGGGCAAATATCTATCCCAGCAGAGTGCTGCCCCCCTGACATCTCAGATGCTCAGGTAAGAGCCGCCCTCTCCAAAGCAAAAAACACAGCATCAATGGGACCAGGCAGTGTCCCTGGCTGCGTCCTACATGAACTCCAAGAAGAGCTAAACCCAAACATAAAACTACTGTTCAATCTCAGCCTTACTACAGGATATGTACCCAAAGAGTGGCGTACAGCAACAGTGGTCCCTCTCCACAAAGGTGGTGCCTCAACGGATCCTGGAAACTATCGCACCATAAGCCTGACTAGCTTGGTCTGCAAAGCTATGGAAAGGATCATCATGGACCTCATAAATAAAGATATTGGGGACCTACAGATGCTGGATCCTACCCAGTTCGGCTTTGTTAAGGGCAGATCCTGCCTCTTAAACCTGGTTGATTTCTTTGAAACAGTCAACAAGGCCATTGACAAGGGGAAGATGGTCCACACAGCCTACCTGGACCTCGCAAAAGCCTTCAATACAATACCCCACTCAGGCATTATAGATAAGCTCACCAGCTTAAATATAAACCCCTGTGTCACTAGATGGGTTGCAAACTGGCTCAAGGACAGAACCCACATGGTTAGAATTGCTGGAGCCATGTCAGACTCCAAACCAGTTACAAGTGGCGTCCCACAAGGCTCAGTCCTGGGACCTCTCTTGTTCGGTATATATTTCTCGGAGGTACAGGCCAACACGGAAGGACTGTGGCTGACCAGGTTCGCAGATGACTGCAAACTGGGCACCATAATCGACTCTCCAGCTGACACAAGCATCCTCCAAAAGGGCCTCATAAAAACAGACAACTGGTGCCAGAGCCATGGCCTCAAGCTAAACGCCAAAAAGTGTATAGTCATCCCCTTTCGCAAAAACAAAGTGCCCGCAAATTACCACATAGGTGGTAATCCATTAAGTACAGAAGAAGTAATTAGGGACCTGGGGACCCAAGTTGATAGCAATCTCTCATTTGACAACCACGTGGCCAAAGTGGTTAGAAGAACATTTTATATAGCCCAACTAATCATGAAGAGATTCACATCTAGATCAGGGGAGGTCATCGTGCCTCTTTACTCATCCCTCATCAGGCCCATAATTGAGTACAATGCCCCTTTTGGGATGTACCTTACCAGACACCTGCAGCAACTGGAAAGACCCCAAAAGTACCTCACCAAGAGGCTCAAAGGGCTCAAACAGATGCCATATGCTGCCCGGTTAAAGAAACTCCAGCTCTACTCAGTGGCATACCGCCTGCTCAGAGGCGATCTGTGCCTGATGTATAAAGCCATGTCCAACCCGGAATTAATGGACATGCTGCACCTCAGAAAGTCCAAATACCATCAAGCTATGCGCTCGAGAGACTTGAACCTCAGCACTGAAATAAATAGGACATGCTGGGGGGACAGATTCATAACCCAGAGGCTCCCTTCACTCTGGAATAAAATCCCAGTCCAGGTTAGGCAGAGTCCCTCATTGACTCTCTTCAAGAGGAATCTTGATGAGTGGATGGGAGATCATAGGTTTACCCCGGGTATCACTTCTGTGTCACTGTTAGACAGAGGCACAGTATACTAACCTCGAAAAAGGGCATAGCAAAATTAATTTAAAATGGTTGGCAAAAGCCAAACACACTCTGGCTAGGTTTATAAATGCCCTAGGGCAGATAGCCTAGTATGAACCTATGAACCTATGAACTGGAAGAGATGAGCAGGGGAAGAGGGAAATGAATGACTTTTGGCTCACCTATACAGGTACAGTTTGAGGATACTGCTTATGGCTAAAGTCAGTTAGATGTGATGGATCTAACTGCTATTATAATATGTCCTGACCTAGCTAGCACTTTTCTCTTTCTTGTGCATGTCCAAAATTCTTTATGCTCATTAACCACATGTGAGGCCCCCTCACTCTCACTCTGGAGTACAGAGCTGGTGATCTTACAACATGAGGTTACTAAGGAGATCTTTGTCTGAAGAGGATGGTGCTACCTGTTGAATGTTTATAGCAATATTTCATAAGCCCCACCCTGTAAAATATAGGCAAAACTGTTAGAAGGCAGTGATCCATGTGAGCATGTAAACATTCACACAAAAGGATTTGTAGGATCTCTCACCTGTCAAAGACAGACGGCAGCCTTTATTTTAGCACAAGTACATTCTAGGCTATTGATTTATTTATTTATTTTACATTTGTTGACCGGGCTGGTCCAACTGGATATATGTCCATTTTCAGTGGAGGCCTGGGGAGAAAAGCTACACACATCAGACTACACAAACACAGGTACAATAGCAAGTTTGGACAAATTATAACAGTACATTACAGATTAGCTTATGAGCAAGGAAAAAAAAATACATTCCTAGTTACATAAGTATGGATATACATCAGAAAATATATAAAGGGAAGTGAAATAGGGCACTTTTAAACTAAAAAGATTACACACACATTATTGTTACTAAAATATTAATGAGATTGGGTGAGTGAGAGGATTAGTGTCTGGAGACAAGGGAAGTAGTTAGTCTGGCTTTGCACAGGGGCATAGCCAGTGTGATTTAAGGTATGCTTTGAGTTTGGTTTGGAGGGTGTTCCAGGTTTTACCCACTGTGTTAGAGAATAGATTGTTGGTTTTACCTATCTTTACAAATAATTTATTTGAAGACCGCAGGATCTTTAGGTTATTGTAGGGGGTGATTAGGTTAGTGAGTACTGGAGTATTTGTAGGTTGATACAGAATCTTATGGGCAATAGTTAGTTGGTTCAATAGAATAAGATTTGACAACTCTAACCATCTGAGTTGATTACGATTATTGCAATGATGTGCAAGCAATGGTGGTCCTGGCTAGTGGAGTCAGAAAGGGTTTGATCCTGTACAGGGTTGTTGTCAATTAGTACTCCAAGTAGTTTTGTGGTAGAATCAGGAGATATAATAGTACCATTGCTAGATGTGACAGTGAAGTTCAGTGGGGAGGCTCTGTGAAGAGTAGCATTTTGTTTTGTTTAGGTTCAGGATGAGACATCAATACATTTTGGGTTAGGGACTGAATTTGTGCTGGTGAAGAGGCTGAGCATATTAATGTGGAATCATCTGCATATTGGATACAGGTAGCTTGAGGTAATACAGAGAGTAGGTGGTTAGTAAAAATAGAAAAGAAGAGAGGACCCAGGGTGAGGGTTTTAAAAACATAGCCTTACATTCCTATGTAATGTTTAGCTCTTATATTTTAAAAACAACTAACCCAGCGGTGGGCAGAAGAAGGATATGTTGGGACATTGACTTGTTGCTCCCATCTATGGAGGACATAGGTGGTAACCTGAGAATGATTTTGTGGCTTTTCATTCATTTACCCAAATTATGCTTCAATTGAGTATGTGGAGTAGAAGATGGTTCCACAGAAGAGGTACTCTCTGGAATACATACCTCTTACTCCAGCATATGCTATTTGTGTTGTAAAACATATTGAGATCCCTTGAGCAGGTGTTCACATGACCATTTGACTTGCCCATATATAGTAGGTCTGACAGGATAGGGTCTGTTGAGGATCTATATGTGAGACAGAGGTCACTTCATAGTAGCCTGTATGATGCTGAGAAGAGGTTTGAGACAGTCTGAATAGTTTTTGTGGTTTATGCCCTTGATTGTTTTTATTGGGGAAAGTACTGTGGTTGTTCCAATTGTGACAGGAGGTTGGACTGAATGTAGCATTATATTCAGTGATAGGCCAGATAAGACCTGAGCATAACAGAACAATGAAATACCTGAACTTGGATGGCATACCTTAATATATAGGCTATGCAATAAAATGGGCTATCTTACAATAGTAGAAACATGGTGATCAAAGAACAGTTTCTGTCTTAACATATGCTCCCAAACCCTGACTAAGGGATCAACTTTCAGGGGTGTGCTGCCAGTGAGATATTACAAGGGAAGTCAAGCTTGCAAAAGGATATGATTCTATTTTTCTTGGCATTTAGTTTTAGTTCATGTTTTTGATACCAGATATTTGCTGGGGAAAACTCTCCTAGAGGATTTTGGTGTCCTCTGGAGAATTTATGATGACACCAAGCTTCCAGTCATCTGCAAATTTGGTCAGCCATAAACTTTTAACATTTTATATGACCATCAAGAATTAAATGCCAAAGATGAGAGGCCCAAGGACCAAACCCTGAGGTACACAGTTAGTGACAAATCTTTCAAAAGAGATAGATCACACTAATTTTCTGAGTTCTATTTGTGAGCCAATTTGCTATCCAGTGAGTTACACAGGGATTTACATTTAGCTGGGAGAGTTTATTCTTCAACACCTGAATGTAGGATGTTATCAAATACCTTTGAGTGGTCTACATATGCAGTGTATACTTATCCATTGCGCATCAGTAACCTTTTCAAAGATGACAGCCAGGTTATGTAAGCAGGATCTGCGCTTGACAAATCCAAACTAGCTTGGGTTGAGAGTTTGATGGTAACCTATATACTTATTTATTAATTCCTCAATGATACTTTCCATAGTCTTTGAGATGAGGCTTGTCAGTCTTGTGTGTCTTTAATAACATGAGTCCAATGACACCCCATCATTGTGCAAGGGAATGACTTTTGCTGTCGTCCATTCATCTGGCATGAAGTCTGATTGGAGGCTGATATTGAATAACCTCAGTAGGGGGTCTGAGAAGTCATGTTTCTGGCCAACCACTAGACAGCCTGGCATGTTATCTTAATCCAAAGAAATAATGTTTTTGGAATTGTATAGCACCTTGAGGAGTTATTTTTGGGAGATTCGAAGGGAGTGTAGATGCAGGTATGTAAGCTAGAAATACAGGAAGGGAAACAGGGTTGAAGTTTGAGCTAAATTTGTCTGCTAGTATAGAAATTATGTCCTCTGTGCCTGGGAATGTGATATCCTTTGCTATTAGCTATGTGCAGTGCTGGGCATTGTTTTTGAGTTTTCTAACATTGTTACAGAAGCATTTGTGTTTATCCTTAACCTGGATGACTATTTTACCTCATATCTGGCTTTAGTGAATTTGATCAGGGTTTCTTGTTAAATTTAGCAAGTGTGCTTTATGGCATCTTGAGAGTCAATTTTATTTTTGCATGAAATTAATTTTTTCTTTTATTGTATAGCCTGCTTATATTGGGGTTCTGTCATAAGGATTTATTATTACATTTTGTATTCTATTTACTTTTGATGAGGATAGATGCATTTATGCAACTATTTACATGTGCAGAGAATTTGGCAGTTAAGGATTCTGCACAAGCAGTGGGTCGTCCATATTTTTGCCAGGTCAACACTCAGTTTTAGTAGATTTATCATCATTGCCTTCATCACCACCAACCACCTTTTTCCCATTTTCTACATGGAGCTGGGATGTCATATCAACTGTTGCCATCTGTCTTGATTCAGTGACACTCTTCTACCTTCCAGGGCAGTCATGCCTGACTACCACTGGTCTTTTCACATACCGTCCATCAATCTCTTTGCTGGAAGCCTATGTTTCCTCTTGCCTTCTTCCTGTTTGTCAGAAATCTTCTTTACCAGACTGTCTTCTGGTTTTCTGCATATGTTGCCCAAATCACCATAATCTGTTCCCTTTGCCCTTCTCTGCAACTGGAGCTCCTTTGGGTTCTACTCCGATGTCCTTATTTCTTCATCTGCCCTGCAACGTGCATCTTACCATCTGTCTCAGGCACTACATTTCTATCACCTCTAACTTCCTCAGCTGCCTTACTTTACTGCACAGGTTGCTATACCATATAGAAGTACTTCTGTCATACACTACCCATGATACTCTGTGCCAATTGGCTGCAGCCCCACTGGTTCTAGCTTTGACCTCCTCATTCAGACTTCCTTTTTCCTCAACCACCCCTCCAAGATAGTTAAAGTTGTTAACCTGTTTCATTATTTCCTTTCTATCTCAGTTTTCTTTTTATTTCCCCATTTGCTGCCATTACATCTGTCTTATTTGTACTCAGTTTCAGCCTTCGTGCCTTAAGTTTTGCATTTCATTCCCCTATCCTTTGCTAAAGTTCTTGCTCAGAATCTGACTGTAATGCTACATCTGTGCATATAGCAAATTAGTTTATCTGTCCCATTTGACTTGTTTGCTAATGTGGTCCATTGCTAGTATGTATAGCAGTGGGCTCAGACCCAATACCTGATGCACACCCACTCCAACTGAGTAGTAGATTCTGGATCCCAAGTCAAGTGGCTTTGCTACATTGTCTTTTTTCTTGTCTCCTGGATACATAGGATGTCCATCCTCTTCCTTACCATCATGTCACCTACTTCCAAGCTACGCCCTTTCAGTAAACCTACCCTGAGTGTAGCAATTCTTAGTTCATATTTGGCAGGATGACTACTTTTACATTCAGCTTTTGCTCAGCAGAGTTATTCCAGGACACTGGAAAACCAATAGCTTATTGACCCAGTGCTGCTGGGCTTTATGGTGGGCACATACTGACCAGCTGGGGCACATACACGCAACCCACCATTAGAATGAGTCCTTGGTACAAATTGTAGTAGGTTGGGTCCTCAATCCACTCTTATCAGTTGCCCATTTTTGGTGGCATTAGTTAACATGACTGAATAACCATGAGACAATTTTTACACCATCAAGTGGTTAGCCCTAAAACCATGTGCAGTCTGTGATCAATGTTCTCCTATCTTGAGTATACTGTGCACCATAGTTGATGCCCAAAGCTGTTGGTCTATATAACTCTTTCTCATACAGGCACGAGTCTTTGCTCCTGCCCGCAACTCTATTCTTGGGTAAGCTTGAGGTGGAAACACTCACCATGTTTTTGAGAGATGGTAACAATTTCACAGAAACACAGGGAGAACATGCAAACTCCATACAAGCATTGGCTGAGGGTCATAACTTGTACCTCATGCATGGGAGACAAAGACCTTAACCATTATGACAATTAGTCTTGGTATAATCTCTGAACACTGAGGTATTGGAAAATGCTTCTGATGCATCTTAATATGAGTGCGGCTGAGAATATTATTCAGTTTGGTTAGAAGGATGCTAGAACTTGGTGGGGAGTAAAGCTGACCCATATTGGTAATGACCAAGTGCAGGATTTTATCACATCTGGATGGGATGAGAGCTATCTGGTTCAGAGAGTTTGCACTGATGAAGTTCAAAAATTTCTGGGTGTACATTTTTGAGGATATATAAATCTCCCAGCTAATGGGGGAGGGGCATAATAGTATCTCCATTCACAGTTTGCGAGGATTTTCCTCTTTTCATTGCTGTAGAGCAGGTAGAACAGACAGTGTTACCTCAGCAATTCTCTGAGACAATCTGAAATCAAGACTAAAAAAATCTATGTACTATATCAACTAAATATAACAAATGTGATTCAGATCATAAACCAGACTTTTTTCCTTAACGTACTTTTAACATAACTAAATATTAAAAGAAGTTTTGTGGGCTAAATTACATACATTTATACAGAACGTTTCTGAGGTTAGGCAGAAAGTGTTCAGAGACAGCATCTGGCCCATGGGTCAGGATTTTGAGATCCATGCTGAATATATATTTATATTAAAACTATATAGAAATAAACCAAACAAGAGTGGTCCCAGTATCAATAACTAAGGGACTTCAGTGGATATCCCAGCAGGTGAGGACAGTTAAGCAAATAGTTTTGCATTTTGTGTTCACACCATCAGGCAATTTTTACTCATTGAAATAAATAAATATTAATGTAGGGTTAAATGGGTTTACCTACAAAATCATTATATATGTTCAGTATAAATCTTACACTCCCAAATATATTTAATTAAGCCCACAAAACTTTTTTCAATTATATAACTATGTTAAAAATACATTAAAACTGGTTTAGGATCCGAATTTCTTTGATTAGTGCATGCATTTGTGACTTAGAGCACCACATGTAGTTTGTGAATGGATCAGTTCATTTTTATGTTTCCTGTAGTGGTGATACCACTAGCTTCATTAGTGGCATAGTGAACTTGATGTGTGTGTTACACCTACAACCATGGAGCTGTGGAAATACAGGTAGGATTGAAGTCATAACGAGGGAGTTATAGGACATTTCCTTTTCTTTTGGGGTAGCACAGTATATTATCAGCTTATTCTTTTCTACCCTTTGTTGTGAAGTGAGAAACCAAAACTATAACTGTGATTACCATCAGTTTCACAGGCTGATTTCTTAAACTGGTGCACTGCTCGCAGGTAAGTAAAAAACAAACTATTTTACATGGGATGATGGAAAACTGAATTTATTGTTCCAGGTAAGTAAAATGATGTTATTGACTGGGATTTTAGAGTACACATTTTGTGTGTAGTATAAAACTAAATTAACTGTACTCATTTATTATGGAGAAAGCCTATGTACTGTACAGCTTTTATTCATAATACTCGTCAAAAGTGAATACAAAACTTTTTTTTTGCTCCAAAAGTTAATACAAAACATTTTTGCTTTCTTATGTTGCAGTTGTGGCAGGTAAATTACCATCCAAGCTAAAAGGTGCCTTATTTTAAGGTAGATTTTATACTACCTTCCACCACTGCATTTATAGAAGCTAGATATGTTTTTCTCTTTTTAGAGAATGTGGGGAGGCATTAAAATACCAAAATGAGGTGAGACTGGAATCAGTCATCTGCACATTGTTTAGTTGTGCTGCATATGCTGACCTAGTTGGTGAGGAGGTTGCCTAAGATGGTTGTATTACTTAAAATGGTTACTTCTTGGAAGGTTTGTACGTATATTTTTTATCTATCCATCCATCTGTCTATATGCATGTCTCTCACTGTATCAGTTTACATGTTTGCACATGTTATTCAGCAGTGTCCTCTAACATGATCTTGCTTTCGAGTCATTTCATTCTGTAGTACCCCTTAAAATGATACTGCCCTCTGCAGCCACTGTGTAACTAAAATATTGTTACTGTTGCACTGAAAGGAAGGGGAATACTGAAGTAGAAATGCTTGCCTCATGGCATTCTTGTACTGTCAGATCCCCGGTTTTGTAGCTTGTGTGATAGTTAAAAAGCACAAAAGCCATGATTATGTCTTTTATACTTTAGAAGGGGGAAGGTGGTGAGTAATGTAATACCTAAAATGTTAAAGATTTTTTCTGTAAACACTCTAGAAGGGTTTAGTACAAAATGTAGGTTTCAATTTGTATATTACACTAGCTTATTAAAACTGAATTATTTACTTTATCTGTGTGTTTTTATGTTTACTTATTTATTTCTAGTTGAGTTTGGGATCGCCACGAAGGAATGGATAAAAATGTGAAGCAAATAAAACATTTATTATTGAAATAATATTACCTTATAAAACTGCATGTGACATTTAATGCATTTATTCTTTTCAATATATTCAGAAAAAATGTTCTGATATTATACACTTTTTCTTTATTAAAACCTAATATGTTCAGTATTTTAGGTTTCTACACAGGATGGGGGAATTCAGAAGAAAAAGGCTCTATCCATCAGGCTTACTGCATTTTTTAGCAGGATGCAAGTGATCAGACCACTTTGGTCTTGCAAAACTCTATTTGTATTCTTATCTCAAATGCCCATGAAGTAACTCCTTATAACAACTTACCAAAAGAACACTAAAATACTGATTTTGTGTATTTACATATGTGTTTACTGAGATAAACTAATATTAGACTCTTTTAAGAAGGGTAAACAAAAGAAAAAATATATATATATATATATATATATATATATATATATATATATATTCTTTCATCACATATAAAAAGTGACTGAATTAGTTTGGAAAAATAAAATGTTCCCTGAGTTGATGAAAAGATACCCTTTTTCTTAAAAAAAAAAAAAAGTTATACGTTATACTGCATCTCTAACAGGCTGAATTATGCTCATTAAATTTATATTAGTATCCACAAAGCATTACAAATTACAATACACAGTGGATATGTAGATGAACAGCCCTCTCTCAAACAGATCATCGATTGGTTTCAGAATGTTTCAGAATTGTCATATGCAAAACAGATTAAAACTTTCCTGTATTTTTTGTCAATTACTTGAGACAGGTTTTATAAACCGATCTTTTGAATGTTATGATTTGCATTGTCTAGATTTTTTTTCATACTTTAATAAATTTTCAGCTTATAGATGATGCTGGTTAAGATTTTAATTTCAAGTAAATGCCATACTTCATCCAATCTGTGAGCTTACTTCTTTGACATCTACTTTCGTTTAAGTACTTTATGTAATTTCATCCAACATATACAATGCATACTTCTACAGTGTGTCCTTATGCATCAAATTAAGAATTCAGAATCATATAACCTAATCAGGTTTGTAACAACTGACTATGGAATACACAATATGAACACTGGACTTGCATTGGAAGTTTTCAGGAACAGAACTTGGGTCAGCAGGTAATGATCACACTAGGATTGGTTCACCAGAACCATAGAAAGAGGGGGGCAGCAACAGCAAATATAGTGCCAAGGATTATCCACAAGGTAATAGGTTCCAGAAGCAAAGCAGCAATGCTTCCAACTCTACAGACCCTTTCAGACTATGCATAGAGAAATGCACGGAGTTCTGCAGGCCACGCAAGGAAAATTACCTTATAATTCTGGAATGAATTCAAATGAAAGCAACTAGAAGGATACATGGGATGAAGAGGAGGACATATGACCAGAGGTTAAGGGGTCTAGAGCACTTCATATGTGAAACCAGAAGGGATGGGGGGGCATGTTACTGGAGATACAAATGAGGTCATTCTGAACAGGAAGAACAGAAGATTGAAGGAGGTAGCATTGGCAGAAGATTATAGGAACTAATCCTTGGATCACTGAAAATACTTTTTCACAGACAAAGAGTGAGTTGTGGACCTAGTGACTCCAGTACCAACATGGGTGGTGGAAAGGGAATTTCCAGAGTAACAAAAAAAAAAAAAAAACAATGGAAGACAATACCACAAAAACACATGGCAAGAAGTTTTATTGAACCACTCACTAACTGAATTTGCCATATAGCATACAGTCTTCTTCAGAGTGAAAAAAAAAAAGACTCAAACAAGCCTTAAATACCCATAAATCTTAAAAATCTTAAAAAATACTATACTATTTATTTATTCTATTATAGTATTTTTAAGATTTTTAAACTTTTTTAAAGATTTTTAAGATTTTTTTTTAGTTAAGTATTTTTATATCATTTGCTAAATATGTTATATATTTTTAAAACCTTGTTGACAGATGAATTTATGTAATAGTTTTCTTTAAAAGGTTTATAGGGAGCTGTTTTTTCACATTTTTTAGTATGTTTTCTGAGCATGAAGCATTTTATATATGAATTTCCAATGTGGAGTTCTTTGAAAAGATAATACTAGAATTTTTTTAATTCATTAATTAGAACTTAATTGATTTTTAAGATTTATGGGTATTTAAGTTTTGCTTGATATGTTACAGGGACTTTTTAAAAACATTTTGTATGCATCATCTAATACTTTCAGCTATAAATGAAATATAGAACAATACATTATGAAAGCTTTTCAAATAAATGTTAATTTTTGGGCTCTGCAGTTCTCCATAAGATTGGAGCATGTGGATGCAGTAGATTGCTTGCCTATCCATGCGATAAGTTGCATTACTTTAAGGAATGTGCCCTTACTGTCACTTATTTATCTGGAGTGAGATAGTCATGTCAACCTAGTTTACTTTAGTATCTTTTCTAGACTGATATATGATTGAGGTCCACTGTTGCTCCACCCCTTATGATTGCCAATGGTAAAGAATATGATATAATCACTGAGTTTAAAGACAACTGCACAACTATTTCACTGTTTTTGGCTTATATAAACATTGGGTGGGATTTATGAAATCACATCAATATAATATACTCAGCTGTTGCTTTTGAAGTCTATGGAATGATTATACAAATTTAGAAAACATGCACATTATAACAAGGATATATAAATATCTACTTAGGACAACTGGCCACTGTTTTCAGCTCAGATGGTCTTCTGTGGTCTTTTCCTGAGTTCCAAATGCCTCCATGTACCACTCAATGATCATATTTTTTTTACTGCAGCAAGATCATCTCTAATGGGGTACTGACAAGATTATTTATTTGTTTTTTTAATAACTTTGGTCCCTCTGTAGCAGTTCCTTTATTATCTGATCTGCTACTTTATTATTTTATTTGCTTTGTTTATTCTTGTTCTTTGTAGTACCATAATTTGTAGAAGCATTTTATAAAATGATCCACAACCTTATGCATTGTTTTACACTCTCATTTATTTCAATATCAAAAGCAAATAGTTAATGATTCTGCAGTGTTTGAATAGATAATTTCTTTATCTCTTAATGTTATAAGTTTGCTATGGCATATTTAATTGGTTCATTTCTTGCTCACTGATCAGAAAAACGAATAGAGCAATATTTTATTTGGTCTTTGTTGTGTAGAACAAATATAGTGACCTTGAAAAGGAAATGCTTGTATTTCTAAATCTTGTAACATCAGTATAAATATTTACTCTATTTCTATAAATTATAGAAAAAGTAAATCCTGTTGTCTGTCTTTGTTTATAGATATGAGGTAACCTTTAATGTAAAGAAACCAGTGTTTGTATTTTAAGACAGGTACTTGAGCCTTTTTTATATTCTGTGGCTACACACTTGAGTTGTTTGTCCTTCTGGTAGTTATTAATTTATTATTTATTTATCTTACATTTGCTGACTGGGTTTGTCTGACTGAGATAAGTAGCCCTTTGTCAGTGGAAGATCGAGGAGAAAAGCTCCACACGTTCCATTATGTACCATTAAATCAAGGTATTTTGTTCATATATTTGAGAAGAGTGCAATCTGGTAATATATCAGTGCTAGCTAAAATGCCCAATTTGCTCCAGCAATGAAAATAGTAAATTTGCACATTATATATTAGCTTTTATTAAAGCTTGATACAAAAAGGACAGAGAGAAATTACGTTTTCTTGAAAACATTTGAAATCTTGGGACCTTCTTTGCTGAGTCCTGAAATATGTATACCAAATAACTGAATATCCAGACATATAATTCTAAGTCCAAGATTGCTGTTAATTTAAATATTCCCTTTTCCTTGAGGTATGGCAGCCTCAGAATTGGCATATATAACTTCAGGATATGTGAGGGCACTTGCCTCCTGCAAACAAAAAGTTTAAAGGAGAAGAGCAATATTCAATGCGCTCTCTCCCTCTCTTTCTCTTCTCCGGCATTATTGATCTTTTTATTTTCAGAATCGCAGGACTCTGCAAAGCAAGCCTAGAGATCTCAATAGGGAGTCACATTTTCCATCTAAAAGATAGTAGTTACATCTCTACCATGTACATTACCTAAAGTATAAATGCTTTAACCTTTTTAGAATTCATCCAGAATCCAGATTAAAGCTTATTTTAAGCTAAAAAGACAATTCCTAATATCAGCATAGCACAAGGTGATGTTTTCATCTTTTATTTTCTGTTCACTACAGACAGTTTTGCAGATTTTTATTTGCATAATTTGTTATGATATCTCCACAAGGGTAGACTACTCTTGGGTATGACAAATCACCTTTTCAACTTAAAAGTGAAAAAAATTAACCCAGTTTTTGCTATTTTTGCTTCCAGCAGATTACATTAAATCCATTACTTTTCAGTAAAGTCAGCACATTTTTTAATAAGTTAAGTTAATAATATAAATATCTGCAATAAGATATCAACATAAGACCAATAACTGGCAAGTACCATAAGGGAAAGTTGAAAAGAACTTTGAAGGGACAGTTCAAGATGGTGTGAAACCATTCAGATGTAAACAGGTGGGTTCTGCGCAGTCTGCCTAAAGATTCAGCTTAGCGGCCACATTAGCCGTCCAGGAAGGAAGATGCCACTCCCTCTCTGGGGGCATGTTAGAAAAATATGTATTAATGTGTGTATGCTTAATGCCAATTAATAACCAAGTATTTTAATACGCTTTTCGTTCTATTTTTCATGCACTGTATTTTATACAAATTGAGTTTCATATGAGACTGAAAAAGATGCTTTTTGAAAACTGCAGTATGCTTTCTGAAACTTGCAAGTTGCCCTCTGACCTAGTAACTGCTAGCACAGCAATATTCATGTTTATGCCTTTTGGAAATGTACTTGAGAAGCAGGTGCTTATCTGCTAGGTCAGGAACGAATGAATGAACAATACTATATTCTGTAAATGTAATGATTAATGATTTTAGACAATCAGCTCTGTTCGAAGGATGGGAACATGTGTAGCTGCAGTAACTTAGAGATAAAGTAGACAAAGGATTATTAGAGAAATGAACTGCTAGCTTTGTGCTTGAATTAGCCATAGTACCTTGAATGGTAACATAACATGTATCTAACTGGGAGTAATCAAAGCTATGTTGTTTTCCTCAGGAAGTTTCACATAAAAATTGATTAATCAGAAGAAATTCATGGGAAAGATGGTCAGCAGATGATGATGAAAAAGGTGGTAATCTGTTACGTCAGCTTGGTAGGACATAACCAGTTTAAGAATGTATAAAAATGAAAGTATTTCCTGTTTCTGGTTAGACAAACTCTGTATTAGCACGTTTTTGTCTCCTTGCTGCAAGATTAAAGTGCCTTAACCTGAACCTACCATGTTTTGATCATTTTTAAAGTATATTTTTCCTTTGACAGTTTGGTCCTTCGGACCGGAATGTACCTCTCACTCTAGGCCTAGGTCAGAATTGGGCCCGGTGGCATGCATCCATACGGAGAAGAGGCCAAATCGGCTCTTCTGTTTTGAAAGACCTCCGACTGAATTGTCGTTTGAAAGAGGCCAGCCATTGTTTCTGATCTGGGATTGGAGGATGAGTCAACGATCCGGTGGATCAACTCACGGAGGTTCAGGTAAGGAGGAATTACCTTATTTCTGTTTTAAGATCAGGGAATAATTACAGAACTGTTTTTTGTCAGGTAGATTTGCATGTGCAAATCAGGGGCAGAAAAAGGGGTTACTGTTTTTGTCATAGATCAGGGAAACAGAATAGATAGGCAGTTATTCTAGATAAACTGTGAAAAGGTATAGAACTGTGGTACCACATGATAAAAAGGGTTACGTAACAATTTACAGCTTAGCTAAGGCAACAATGGGAAATCAGTGCACAAAAAGCTCCCGAGACCTGCCCCTAACTGAAGACGCGAAATATATGCAATTACAGCATGCCGACAATGTTAAGTATTATACAAAATGGGTTGATAAGTATAAATTCGATGGCAATTTAGATAAACTAGCACTTATGAAACTTGTTAAGCAATTAAAAATAGACACGAAAGGTCAACTAAAAAAGCAACGACAGTTAGGAGTCCCTCAGGCGCATAGGTGGCTTGAGGAAGCAAATAGCAGGGAACAGAGAATAAAGAATTCAAAAACAATGTTCTTAGACAAAGAAGACAATAACTTGGTAATAGCAACGGCCGCTCCTTCGCCCCCTCCACTTCCTTTACCAGAATATGAGGCGAGTGGACAAGCTGATCCACCTCTGCTATATCCAGCTGTTTCTATAGCATCAAAACTGTTTGTCAGGGATCCTATCGAGACAAGGTCTCGAACACGTGACTTGAGGAGGGGGATTGAATTAAGTGAAATAAATAGAAAATCACAGGCTATGAGTGAAGAAGAGATATGTCCACTCATAGAAGTACCAAATCCTCAGGCAGGACAGGATCTGACTCTTTTAGTTTATAGACTGTGGACACCGGAAGATATCCGGAAAGCCACAGAGGGAATTCCCCACCCAAAAGTGAATTTTCGAAAATTTTTAGAAGACTTACAGGGTATGAGATTAAGTTACCATTTGAATGGAGAAGAAGTAGAAAAAGTAGTTAGACAAATTGTAGGTCCGGATTGGCACATGATCAGTGGCGACTGGAATCCTCATGATGCACAACTTAGACCACTCCCACATACTAATGCAGAACTGGATGGCAGAGTGAAAGGTCTGACAGACCGAATCTCTGAAAAATGGAAGCCTAGGGCTGATTGGACTTGCATTAATCAGTGCATTCAACAGGAAGGTGAAACAGTTGATAGATATTATGCTAGACTGTTAGAATGTTTTAATAACCACTGCGGAATGCAGATACCAGAAAATCAGACACAAGATTCCTCATATGAACAACAGTTAAAGAATGCATTCTTGAAGGGTAGTATAACTCCCATTAGCAACTTTATTACAAAGCACATGGTAGATCATCGTACAAGTAGATTACAGCCATTACTTGAATATGCTAGACATGCAGAGAGACATTTTAATAGTAAAAAGAAAAAGAAAACTCAAGTATTTTCAGCAGAAGATGGGTCAGAAGTATTTGTAGTACAAACTGGGAGAAAGGGTAAGAAAAATGCCCAGGGAAATAAACAATCTGACAAGCGATCAGAAGATTTTGAAGAAAGAAAGAAAAAAGGTGAATGTTTTAAGTGCGGGAAAAAAGGACACTTGGCAAGGGATTGCAGGCTAAATAAGAAGGTGACTACAGAAAATAAGGAAGATGAGGAATGACTATATGATAGTCAGGAATCACTGAATGAAAATAAGCAGGAAAAGACAAGTGCAAATGTGATAGCAAGTATAGAGGATGTACATGAATTTGCAGACATTGAAGAAGATGAAATTTTGGACTTAGCTTTATTGAGCTTAGAGCTTTACTTAGCAGATACAAAACCGGAAGTGACGCTTCTGGTAGAGGGGAAGGAAGTCAAATTTTTGTGTGACTCGGGGGCCTCACGGACCCTGATACACGCTTCCAAATTACCGGAAGATTCAGAATCACCAGATTATATATTAGTGAAGGCAGCCAATGGACAGCTGTATCGGGAGCCACTCTCCCATGACATAGCGATAACAGACCCCATTTCAGGGACGATCCAGAGAAGTAAAATTGTGGTTTCTGCAAAATGCCCAGTAAACCTTTTGGGTAGAGACTTAATGCAGATATTTGGCATAGCCGTAGTTCCAACCATGCAGGGTATGGATGCACAGCGACAAATGGATGCTTTTGTGGTGCGACCGGAGGGTGAGACATATTACTGGTACAGCCAGGACTTAGTTACGACTGGTCCAGGGGCAGTAACCGAGGAACTGATGAATGTAGCCATCAGTAAGTCCCCCTCCCTCGACATTGACAAACAGCATTTGTTGCATTGTCCTTTATATTACTGTAATAGACCAGGACCTGATAAAGATTATGAACAGGAATTGTTTCAGAACCATGCAAACAGACTAGTGTTACGAAATTTGTATTGGGATGCAGAAGGAAACAGCGTAGTAAGCTGTTCATTGCCCCAGGAATTTTTAGCACTTTATAAATCTAATCGATTGCCACATGTTAGCTTAACTAAGAATAGAAATTTGAAATGGGCAGACTTGGGTGAAAAAGTCACAAGGTGGGAAAAGCAGATAGAATTAGAGCTCTCCAAACAAGGAGTACAGAAACAGAAACTGAATTGGATTACACAGACACACCCAGCTGTGCACTCACAGGCTAGTGAGAATAGCTGAGTATTACTCTTATTAGAAGAAGAGGAAAAAGACTTGCGAAACATACCAGACATTCTCTGGTCAACAGGGAAATCAGATGTAGGACTTATACAAACAGCAGGACCAGTTACTATTACGCCAAAGTCAGCATTCAGACCCCAGAAAAGACAGTATCCCTTGAGAAAGGATGCAGAGATAGGAATCAAGCCTATAATAGCAACCTTACTTGAGGAAGGAGTCTTAATAGAATCTCCTAATTCACCATGTAATACACCCTTATTTCCTGTCAGGAAAGCAAACTGGGAATGGCGTATGGTCCAAGATTTACAAGCTGTAAACAATGCAGTTATACCCAGGGCACCAACGGTGCCAGACCCACACACCTTATTGAATGATTTAAAGCCTGAGCAAAAATATTTTTCTGTGGTAGATATTAGTAATGCATTTTTCTCGATACGGATACACCCTGACAGGCAATATTGGTTTGCATTTACATTTCAGGGAAAGCGATATACATATACAAGATTACCACAGGGATATTGTGAAAGTCCAACAATATTTGCACAAGAAATGGCAAGCAACCTGGCGGGATTTATCCCACCAAGAGGTAGTCAGATTTTACTTTATGTAGACGACGTTCTGCTGGCAGCCCCCACCCAGCAAGAATGCAAAGAGGACACGATAGCATTATTACAGTTTTTAGCTACTCAAGGTCACAAAGTAAATAAGGACAAGCTACAACTTTGGAGAAAACAAGTTAAGTACTTGGAATATGTAATATCCAAGGAAGGTAGAATATTAGACGAAGATAGAAAAACAGCAATATTACAGGCACCTAGACCAACTACCAAGAAGGAAATGATGTCCTTCCTGGGAACTACTAATTTTTGTCGAAGCTGGATACCAAATTATGCTTTGGAATCTGCTCCGCTGGCCGATTTAATATTCAAAAAGCCGATGGCAGCACAGGATTTATTACAATGGACACCAGAAGCAGAAGCAGCTTTCTGCAAGCTGAAACAGCTGATAGCATCATCCTTAGTTTTAGGATTACCAAACTATCATAAGCAATTTATTCAAACTGTAGACTGTAAGCAGGGTTATATGACATCAGTATTGACACAGCAATATGTGGACAAGCAACGCCCCATAGCTTACTACTCATCACAGTTAGACCCAGTGGCGTGGTCCCTGCCCCACTGTGTACAAGCAGTAGTTGCAGCTGCAATGGCAGTGCAGGCTTCGGCCTCAGTAGTATTATTCCACCCTCTCACATTGAGAGTGCCTCATGCAGTCGCAATTATTTTACTGCAAGAAAAAGTAGCATATCTTTCTCCTGCTAGACATCTTTCCTGTATGACTATACTGTTGAGCCAACCTCATATGACAATTGAACGATGCACAACTTTGAATCCGTCAACCTTGCTCCCAACCCCTGCAGATGGCAAACCGCATTGCTGCCTGCAGGAGATTGAGCAAAAGACATTACCTAGACAAGACCTTACGGATGTTCCCTTGGATGATGCCGAGATGACATACTATGTGGACGGCTCGTGCAGGAGGGGTCCTACAGGACAGATCCTAGTGGGGTATGCAGTCGTTTCTGATACTGAAACTTTAGAAGCAAAATCTTTACCACACAATTTATCTGCACAAGCGGCAGAGTTGATTGCCTTGACAAGGGCATGTACCTTAGCAAAAGGTAAGAAAGTGAACATTTATACTGACAGTCAGTATGCTTTTTCTACTTAACATGTTTTTGCACAGCAGTGGAAAAATAGAGGAATGATAACATCTACTGGTAAACCAATCAATGATGGGCAATTTATTTTAGATCTATTAGATTCTATTCAGTTACCTAAAAAAGTAGCTATTTGCAAATGCGTAGCTCATACAAAGCAACAGGATAGGACTTCAAAAGGTAATGCACGGGCTGATACAGCTGCGAAGCAAGCAGCTTCAGCCTCAGAAGCTTTTCTTTTGAGTGAGGAATTACAACCCTCTGAGACTTTAGATTTAGAAATGTTAAAATCAATGCAGACACTTACTACAAATGTAGAAAAACAGAAGTGGATGAAACGAGGAGCAATCCTTGAAAAGGGACTGTACATCTCCAAGGAAAAGAAACCAATTTTGCCATCTAATTTGTTTAAATATGCAGCTTTATTGAGCCATGGGCAGAGCCATGTCTCAACAGGGGGGATGGTACAGTTAGTGAATCGAGTGTTTACAACCTATGGATTTACAAATTACACAAAAAATTTTTTGTGCAGCATGCCATGTTTGTAACAAGCATCACGCACAAGGGGCGTTGAGGCCTAAGCAAGGGAGTTTCCCTACACCACCGTATCAGTTTCATACTATTTGTATGGATTTCATAGAATTGAATAAATGCGAGAATAAAAAGTATTGCCTTATCATTATAGATATGTTTTCCAAATGGGTAGAAGCTTTTCCGACTAAAAATCCAGATGCAGCTACTGTTGCAAAGGTCCTTGTTAAAGAAATTATACCCAGATTTGGCATACCGGAAAAGATTTATAGTGATAATGGTACACATTTCGTGAACCAAACAGTACAGCAACTTAGTCGTTATTTTGGGATATCATTAAAAAATCACTGCGCTTACCACCCGCAATCTGCAGGGTTAGTAGAGAGACACAATGGGGTGTTGAAGAACAAGCTTAGGAAGTTAATGACCGAGACACAGAAGAACTGGGTGCACTGTTTGCCTTTAGCACTGTTGAGCATGAGAACTGTTCCAAATGCAAAGGGATTAACTCCTTTTGAAACTTTGTTTGGGAGGGCATATTATACACCTCAATGGAAACCTCTCATGTCTGCAGAGCAGGAGGTTGACAGTTCACTTGCAGGGTATATGAGGAGATTTTTGAATAACAAACTTTTGCAGTTAAATTCTGTTTCAGATAAAGAACAACCGAAATCGGAAGCACCAGTAGCCCCAGGCACCTGGGTCTGGGTGAAGATTGTGAAGCGAAAGAATTGGAGTTCTCCGAAGTGGGAAGGACCATACCAGGTACTACTGTCGATACCCACTGCAGTCAAGATCGCAGAGCGAGCTTCCTGGATTCATTTGACGCACTGTAAACTGGTTAAGAACTTTGAATTGGACAAAAACTTTGTTACTGTTGTACAACGAGAACATAATGGCCAGGTACAGAGTGAATAGAGACATTGAGCAACCTCAGAAAACTTGTATGATCATTTTAATAGCTATGCTAATCACACGGTTCTTTTTGTTGTGGCCACTCCTTTTTCCTGCCACAAAAGTTGAACTGATTAGACGTAATGAACCGAACATAGACTGGCATCCGAACTTTAACACTTATCAGGCAATTACGCGTGTGTATGCTGAGACTTTTAATGTTTCGAACTGCTGGGTCTGTACGGCCATACCAACAGCATATGGGGGTTTGTTGATGACTGCTATCCCCCTAGGGGTCAATGAGACCTGGGAAAATCTGTTTTTTGACACAGTTGCTATTAAAGCACATGATAAAGTAGCACTGTATTTGCCTGTGACACAAAAAGGAATTGTATGTTTTTACAAAAATGACACCATCCAAGTGGGATGGAGTAAGTGTAATGTTACAGTACAGTATAAATGTTATAGAAAACCAAACGATTTGAGTGGATCTTGTAGTACGGATTATGACTCATTTTTGAAATCTATGCATAAGACTCTTGATCAGGTACAACGCAATCCTGTACTTTTTAAACAGTTATCTGTAATAGATAGGAAAATGTTTCATGCAGGGCAGTCATTTCGTAACAAAGTAACAACTAAAGTAGAGGACTGTTATTTTGTGTGTGGTAAGAAAGCATATAAATGGTTACCTGAGAATTGGTCTGGCAGTTGTTTTTTGGGGTACCTGGTTCCGACCATCCGACACACTGCAGTTTTGCCTCAGGGAAATATTCGAAATACCCGAGATGTGACCAAAAAGACTGTTAAGAAACCTGAGAATCCAGTGGGACAGATCGAAGCGGGCTGGAAAGACCATCGTGATGTGGGAACCAAACTTGTGCACATGGACTTAAGTGACGCTGTCATATCCTGGGCAGGTATATTTACCTGCATATGGTGCAGTTAAATCGATATGGGAGCTGCAAAAACTGTCGAAACTTCTCAAAGTAATGAGTAATGCGACTTTTTCTGCTCTTGAACTGATAACTGATGAACTGAATGCCATGAGAACTGTAGTACTCCAAAATCGAATGGCTCTTGACTTCACCCTAGCGACGAGGGGTGGGACGTGCGCTTTAATCAAAGAAGAATGCTGTGCGTTTATTCCTGACCATCAGCATGAAATTAACGATCATCTCGGGGTGATTCAGCAAGTGTCGGCCATGACCAAGCTAGGCCCAAATCCTCTGACAGACTTTTTCCAGAGTGTATTTGGGGGGTGGGGTTCCATCGTTATGAACATATTGATTGCCATTGGGGTGGGATTACTCCTAATCGGAGTTTGTGTTTGTTGTGGAATCCCCTGCGTGAAGAAATTAATCAAAGAATTCATAGATATATCAGTATCTGAGACTATGTATCAAAGTACTGAATTTGAAGAGCTGCTAGAATGCGAAACACTTTCATAAAAGTTTAAACTGAATGACTTTCTTAACTGCAAATCCTGAGTGGAAGAGGTTAGGAAAAGAAGCAAACTGTTTATTCCTGTTTGAAAATAGAATAAAAAAGTATTAACAGGAGGGAAATGTTAGAAAAATATGTATTAATGTGTGTATGCTTAATGCCAATTAATAACCAATTATTTTAATACGCTTTTCATTCTATTTTTCCTGCACTGTATTTTATACAAATTGAGTTTCATATGAGACTGAAAAAGATGCTTTTTGAAAACTGCAGTATGCTTTCTGAAACTTGCAAGTTGCCCTCTGACCTAGTAACTGCTAGCACAGCAATATTCATGTTTATGCCTTTTGGAAATGTACTTGAGAAGCAGGTGCTTATCTGCTAGGTCAGGAACGAATGAATGAACAATACTATATTCTGTAAATGTAATGATTTTAGACAATCAGCTCTGTTCGAAGGATGGGAACATGTGCAGCTGCAGTAACATAGAGATAAAGTAGACAAAGGATTATTAGAGAAATGAACTGCTAGCTTTGTGCTTGAATTAGCCATAGTACCTTGAATGGCAACATAACATGTATCTAACTGGGAGTAATCAAGGCCATGTTGTTTTCCTCAGGAAGTTTCACATAAAAATTGATAAATCAGCAGAAATTCATGGGAAAGATGGTCAGCAGATGATGATGAAAAAGGTGGTAATCTGTTACGTCAGCTTGGTAGGACATAACCAGTTTAAGAATGTATAAAAATGAAAGTATTTCCTGTTTCTGGTTAGACAAATTCTGTATTAGCACGTTTTTGTCTCCTTGCTGCAAGATTAAAGTGCCTTAACCTGAACCTACCGTATTTTGATCATTTTTAAAGTATATTTTTCCTTTGACAGGGCACCAGCCATGACTGAACTCGGTGCCATCAGATGCATTTCATCTGCAGCAGTACACCGCAACTGGTTCCAGATTGGTTTGGTAAGCTGTAAGGAAGGTTGCTCCTCTCCAGGCAGGGAAGTATTAAGCCCACAGCAGTAGCTCTTGACATGACACAAAGACATGTAAGATAACTGCCATCTCTTCCTCTCTGTCTCATCCTCAAAACTGGTCATGTGGACTGAGGGCCTCTGGCTTCCAGCAGGGCTGTTGACTGGGCCAGACTGTCTTCAGTGTGGCCTAACCATGTGCCATTTCATCTGGAAGCCTCCTGACTTTAGAGGTTACTCATGGTGCCAACCTTTTTAATGATAAATGACCTTGAATTAGTAGCCACTTGCAACTCACTTTTCATTCTGACCATACTCTAGAGATTACAGTCACTTGCACTGTCTTTACAATGCCTTGTTGTTTTGAATATCTAATTTCCTGTTTTGTAGACAACTGTGCTTGTTCTACATATTTACACTTTTTCATACATATCTTGTATTGATATGCTTGCGTTACACATATAGCATTTGCCCATTCATCTGTAATAGTCTTTGAAATCAATATTGTACATGAACTACCACACAATAGGATTACTCCCGCTTCATGTTGGTTAAGAACTTTGCCTATATCCTATGAATGTACATTTTATATTAAAATTACCTTTTATCTCTTGAGATCTTATACTGCCTTTACTTTTTCATATTTCTATGATATCATTGAACGAAAACGTTAAAGAAGTAGATTGGGCTGTCTGTTTCCTACTACCAGCACTATTTTTTATGTGATCATATTACTTAAGTCAACCAGGCTAGTATACTGTTTTATGTTTTACACATTAATGACCATCTAGATATTTTCCATTTCTTTTGAAACTGTATTATGGATTTTTTTTGTTTAATGGGTGCTAATGTTAAATTAGTGCTACTTATGTGAACCAATTTGTTTATCACTATACGTTAGTTGGGCACACACTGTGAAAGACTGTAGTGTTCAGATAGCAAAACACATTTAAACATACATGATCCCTCGGAGTGTAATGACTTCCTATATTCATGGGCTACTTCACAGGCTAGTAAGTTGCAAGCAAATCAATGGATACATTAAGCCCAAAATATGGAAAATAAAATAAAAAGATTTTGCTTCATTCATTACAGACTTAACCAAATAAAGTTCTTATCTATCTCATATGTGATGCTTCCAACAGCATTTGAAATGGCTTAGGTATGGAAATGGCCCACAGAAATATACGGTGGTTGATACAGCAAGATGAATCTGTTTTCACAGAACAA